>NC_056748.1:43642835-43885335 GCF_019279795.1 Protopterus annectens | reverse complement strand
GGATCTCTGTACAGTATCCATGAAGGAGATACAACAGGTCTAGTAGTAGTACTGAAGTAATATCACGAGTCAATGGATCTCTGTACAGTATCCATGAAGGAGACACAACAGGTCTAGTAGTAGTACTGAAGTAATATCACGAGTCAATGGATCTCTGTACAGTATCCATGAAGGAGACACAACAGGTCTAGTAGTAGTACTGAAGTAATATCACGAGTCAATGGATCTCTGTACAGTATCCATGAAGGAGACACAACAGGTCTAGTAGTAGTACTGAAGTAATATCACGAGTCAATGGATCTCTGTACAGTATCCATGAAGGAGGCACAACAGGTCTAGTAGTAGTACTGAAGTGATATCACGAGTCAATGGATCATTGTACAGTATCCATGAAAGAGATACAACAGGTCTAGCTGTAGTACTGAAGTAATATCACAAGTCAATGGATCTCTGTACAGTATCCATGAAGAAGATACAACAGGTCTAGTAGTAGTACTGAAGTAATATCACGAGTCAATGGATCTCTGTACAGTATCCATGAAGGAGATACAACAGGTCTAGTAGTAGTGCTGAAGTAATATCACAAATCAATGGATCTCTGTACAGTATCCATGAAGGAGACACAACAGGTCTAGTAGTAGTGCTGAAGTAATATCACAAATCAATGGATCTCTGAACAGTATCCATGAAGGAGACACAACAGGTCTAGTAGTAGTACTGAAGTAATATCATGAGTCAATGGATCTCTGTACAGTATCCATGAAGGAGACACAACAGGTCTAGTAGTAGTACTGAATTAATATCACTAGTCTATGGATCTCTGTACAGTATCCATGAAGGAGACACAACAGGTCTAGTAGTAGTAGTACTGAATTAATATCACTAGTCTATGGATCTCTGTACAGTATCTGTGAAGGAGACACAACAGGTCTAGTAGTAGTACTGAAGTAATATCACGAGTCAATGGATCTCTGTACAGTATCCATGAAGGAGACACAACAGGTCTAGTAGTAGTACTGAAGTAATATCACAAGTCAATGGATCTCTGTACAGTATCCATGAAGGAGACACAACAGGTCTAGCTGTAGTAATGAAGTAATATCACAAGTCAATGGATCTCTGTACAGTATCCATGAAAGAGATACACCAGGTCTAGTAGTAGTACTGAAGTAATATCACAAGTCAATGGATCTCTGTACAGTATCCATGAAGGAGACACAACAGGTCTAGTAGTAGTACTGAAGTAATATCACGAGTCAATGGATCTCTGTACAGTATCCATGAAAGAGATACACCAGGTCTAGTAGTAGTACTGAAGTAATATCACGAGTCAATGGATCTCTGTACAGTATCCATGAAGGAGACACAACAGGTCTAGAAGTAGTACTGAAGTAATATCATGAGTCAATGGATCTCTGTACAGTATCCATGAAGGAGATACAACAGGTCTAGTAGTAGTACTGAAGTAATATCATGAGTCAATGGATCTCTGTCCAGTATCCATGAAGGAGACACAACAGGTCTAGTAGTAGTACTGAAGTAATATCATGAGTCAATGGATCTCTGTACAGTATCCATGAAGGAGACACAACAGGTCTAGCTGTAGTAATGAAGTAATATCACAAGTCAATGGATCTCTGTACAGTATCCATGAAGGAGACACAACAGGTCTAGTAGTAGTACTGAAGTAATATCATGAGTCAATGGATCTCTGTACAGTATCCATGAAGGAGATACAACAGGTCTAGTAGTAGTACTGAAGTAATATCACGAGTCAATGGATCTCTGTACAGTATCCATGAAGGAGACACAACAGGTCTAGTAGTAGTACTGAAGTAATATCATGAGTCAATGGATCTCTGTACAGTATCCATGAAGGAGACACAACAGGTCTAGTAGTAGTACTGAATTAAAATCACTAGTCTATGGATCTCTGTACAGTATCCATGAAGGAGACACAACAGGTCTAGTAGTAGTACTGAAGTAATATCACGAGTCAATGGATCTCTGTACAGTATCCATGAAAGAGATACACCAGGTCTAGTAGTAGTACTGAAGTAATATCACGAGTCAATGGATCTCTGTACAGTATCCATGAAGGAGACACAACAGGTCTAGAAGTAGTACTGAAGTAATATCATGAGTCAATGGATCTCTGTACAGTATCCATGAAGGAGATACAACAGGTCTAGTAGTAGTACTGAAGTAATATCATGAGTCAATGGATCTCTGTACAGTATCCATGAAAGAGATACAACAGGTCTAGTAGTAGTACTGAAGTAATATCACGAGTCAATGGATCTCTGTACAGTATACATGAAGGAGACACAACAGGTCTAGTAGTAGTGCTGAAGTAATATCACGAGGCAATGGATCTATGTACAGTATCCATGAAGGAGACACAACAGGTCTAGCTGTAGTACTGAAGTAATGTCACGAGTCAATGGATCTCTGTACAGTATCCATGAAGGAGATAAGCGCAGTGCTTGTGCTGTGTGACGGGGTAAAAACCATGTTGGGTGGGGATAAGTAGAATGTTGTGTATGAGATGGTGAAGTAATTGTTTATGGATGCACTTTTTGTGGAGTTTGGATAGTGGGGGGAGAGAATAGAGATTGGACGATAGAGGGGTCATTTGAGTTACCTCCTTTGTGAAGTGGAGTGATAATGGATTTTTTCCAGAGTTTTAAGTATTCTGGTGGGAGGTCATCAGAGGAGAGAGAGCATGGTTTTAATTTTCTGTGGTTGGTATTGGTTGCGGTGAGAAGAGGCTAGATGGCATAATATTGCTTTGGTGAAGGGGAGAAGAATTACCTATGGGGGGGGATTTTTCTAAGTGAGGACTGCTTTTGTAGGGTAGAGGAGGAGGGGAAAGGAATTTGATAAAGTGAACATAGAGGGAAAGGAGTCTGTTATTAATTTGTGTATGGTATTTATAAAATGTGAGTTGACATAGTGGCGATTTGTGATGGTGTATTTTCTGGATATGGTGATGGGTTTTGTTTGGTGCCAGGGGTAAGGAGATTAGTGATACTTTTCCAATATTCTTTTGGCTTGTTTCTATGGTTACTCAGGTGGTTAGAGAAGTAGTTTCTCTTGTCTACATACTAGTTTTTTAGCTTTGTTTCATAACTGCTTGTATCTAAGTAGGTTACATTCAATGTTTGTTTTTATGTCATTCTTTCCAGAAATTGTCCCTATTTTGTTGAAGTTGTTTATTGGCCTTTGTTAGCCAGGGAGCATGGTTTGATTTAGTTATTTTAGTACAAGGAAGAGCTAGGTTGTTGAGCGTGTCTAGTAATATTTTATTAAAATAGTATAAAGCATCATCCAATGGGAGAGTTTTTAGTGGGTGCCAATCAGAATGTTGGTAAAGTCTTGTTGATCAAAATGTTTTAGGGTTTTGGTGGCTTTATAGTTATGAGATTTGGATATATGTGGAGTAGATCTATAAGTGAAAACGGGTAAGTGGTCACCAAGTTTATTGGGTAGGGTCTTTGAATTTGAGTATTTAAGTGAGTCTGAAACTAAGAGCCATTCTAGCATGGCTCCTGGTGCATTGCTGTTGAACATTCTGGTAGGGTTGGTGACGAGTTTAAGTTGTAGAGGTTTATGCTGTTTGTTGGGGAGTCAGTTATTAAATCTTGCCAGTTGATGTTTAAATCTCCCATAATAATAGTTTTGTTGCAGATATTTTCTGACATCCAGGCAAGGATGTTCTCAAGGGTTTAGATATTTTGTCCTGATGGGATATACGGGCTAACTATGCATAGATGTTTAGATTTGTTAATTTGTAGGGCTCCTATTAGGATTTCAGCATTTGAAAATGATGGGTGTGTTGTCTGGAAGGGTAGAATTGTGAGACAGTCAGTATAGATTAAGGATACCTCACTTCCTTTTTTGTTGGTTCTATCTTTCTGTAGTATGTTATAACCTGGGGTGTTATCTTGGATTTGGGATTTTAGCCAGGTGTTGGTGACTGCTAAGGGGTGGTTTGTGTTGGTTTGTGTTAGCCATGCATGTAAGTCTGTAATTTTGTTACAGACACTACGCATGTTTAAGGTTGCTACGAGCAGATCTTTAGAAAATGGGTTTGGTTGAGTGTAGTTATGCCTGAGGGTCCTGGGTTGGAGTGGATGTCACCACATAGGGATATTATTTTTTTGGTTATTAAGGGAGTGTTTTGGAAGAATTTTTTTTTTTTTTTTTATAGGTTGCTAGATAGTGCTAGATGTTTTTATTTATGGTGTGGTGGTATAGGGCAATATTTTTAGATTTAATGAATGAAATTGCATTCGAGTAGGCTGGGTGATATATTATGGAAGCTGTTTAATGGTTTGTCACCGCATAGGGAAGATGCTGTAGAAGCACTAGTTGCAGGGAGAAGTGTAGATCTGGAGGAGGTAATAAGAATTAGTAGGCTAAGGGCAAGAGTTAGAAACAGATTAGGGGAGTGGAGTATATAGGGCATGTCATATTTGTAAAATGTATTTAGAAAGGTTTTGGAGTGTGGAAGGTACTGTTATGGGTGGCGATTGGGGAAGAGAGGGGAGGAGGCTATGGAGAGGGGGCGGGTACAGTCAGAAGTGTATTGTGTAAGTGGGTGAACATTGATTGGTGGAGGGGTGGTGTTACCGCTAAGTATACATTTGGGAGGGTGCAGGTGTGTATAAGACAGGGGGTAGGGTAAGGGAGCAGTGTGAGCGCAAAGGGTGAACAGAGTGGGCACAGCTAACCCAAGAACTAGTAAGAAACAAATGATCAGTGAGACTTGGAATGGAAACTGTGAAATGGTACGTAAGTGAGAGCTGTGACTGCTAGTTCTCGGGGGGTGCTTTTATTATTACACTAGCAGTATGCTATTCTTTGTAAGCAGCAATTTCAGCTGGGAGTCACTGATTCAATTAGATGAATTCAGTTAGTTGAAAGAAGACTAGATTGTTATGGAAAGTGTATAGCAGCTATTGATCAGGGTGAGTCTGAGTAGGATAGCTGCAGGACAAGTTGTGTATGAAATGATCATATGCTCAGATGACAGAAATGGTTCCCTCTTTCTTTATCAGCAGAAAAATCCTTGAATAAAAACCTTTGCCTACCTGATATGATGGTACCATTTCTATACATCCCACCCCCCACCTGAGACAATATATGATACAAGACTGGAAGAAACAGGGATGTTTGGTATACAGGATAAAATAAAAACACTGGGAGCACCCTGAAGTTTAGTAAGCCTAAACCAATAGATGGGTGGACAGGGTCATACTATCTAGGTTAGAACAAACTACCAGTCGAAAATGAATAGCTGTCCTAAGCTATTTGGGCTGAACTAAACACTAAGCAATTCATCCACTGTAATTACGAATAAGTCTGCTTCACACTGTTCTTCGTACATCAAAAGTTCCTTTATTGGGTTCACTTTACAACATTAACAATTAAGGCAGATAAGCGCTTATTTTTAACCTCAGTGGGGGGAGACTAACAGTTAATTTTCTCATGTTCTTAGAGGAAGCCAGTCATTTTGTTAGCATGTGAGCCTGACAGCTCAATATTCTGAAAGCCAAAGCAGCAGCAGAACAAACTTTCCTTCCAAATCCATCAAAAGCTTTCCTATTCCCATATACTCGGTAACATTAGGGAATGGAGTTAGCATTTACAATTGTTTTATTAGCAGAGGTTTTACATAAATAAATCACTGTAGGGTCTGGCTTTAGTATTGGAAAACATATTTACGAACCAGACTTTTTAGGAGAAGGAGGTGGACTGTCAGGCAGGCTACAATCTGTCAAGAAAACATCCTCTAATAACAGGAGGTACAGCTGCAGGATATGGGATATCCAGCTACAGCAAACCATTAAACCTTTCCTGGGAAATAGGGAGTCCATTCTGTTCTCAATTAAATACATTTTTCATTTGGATTAGGTCTCAGAAGGAAACTCTGAATTAACACTTTCCTCAGGATTATAAATCTTCAGCTTAACTTAAAATTACTTAAACACTCTGCTTCCATTCTCTCTTCTTCTTACTGAATCAGTGTCAGGGTGTGAGTTTTTTTTTTCTTTTTCTAGTTGTAGACAGTGAAGAAACAGGAATTAAAACATTAAAGGCAGAAAGAAATCCCTTAGCAAATCTTATATATCCATAGTTAAGGAAACCGGAGAAATATTATTACAATTTTCTTTTCTTGTCCTGGGTGACTCCAGAGAAAAGGCCATATCCATGTCAACAGCACTATCCTGGAAATCAGGCACTCCAGCCTAGCTATGCACTAAACCTTTCCCCTCTCTGCCATCCCCTGAAACAGATGACAGTGGTTCTTCCTTGCCTAGAAAGGGCAACCCTACAGAGGCAGAGGATGTGTCTGCCCGTGGTCCTTAGTGGCTTCCCAAAGGCCACACTAGAGGGACCAGGAGAATGCAGTCCATGGGACCAAATTTTGCCATAGCAGAGTCATCCATCAGTAGCTCACGCAGTGAGGGAGGTAGCCTGATATCCAAAGTCTCCAGAGAAAGTTTTCTTTTTTCTTGCGGACAGAAGAACAAATAACTAGGCAGTGATGTAACTGCTCCATGGTTTAACCAAAACAGAAGACAGAAAGATGAGTAAGAGGGCCACTATGAGTTAAGAAAAATCTCCTGACAGAAAAGTGCTAAATTTAAGGTAAGGAAAGACAAGTAACACTCTCTGAAAGTATACTGTCCTGCCCCTAACACACCAATTCTACATAAATATGTAGAAAATAAATCATAAAATGAAATAGATTTTTACAAAGTTTTGTTCACAAAATATTCACAAGATAAAATTCCCTTCACAAAGAATGGCAGGTCATAAAAATAATTTTCATAGCCTAAAATTAATAAATTTACAAAGTTTCCGCAGAAAAATAAAACTGTAGAAGGATTCCCCCAGCAGGGTAAATATCTGCTTAGCCTTGAAGGATCTCTAACTGATAGTTCACAAAGCCCACAGAAGGAGTACACCTCAGCGCTGAAGTGTTTGGACTCCCTAACCACAGTTTTTATGCTGCTCTACTCAAGCCCTGCTATGGATAGGGTGCATGGAATGTGCCCTTAAGCTTTGAAAGCTGTTAGGTGGTTAAATATAACCTATAAAGGTTAGGCTACTGCAACAGTGATCTAACACTGAACACTGAGGACTCATCGTGGTAAAAAGGCGTTATATTGATCAATAGACTCTGAGCTTATGGATTTACTCCAGGTGGTATGGTGCAGTTTTACAAATGGTAAGGATTTTTTCTTGTTTTTCATTCATGAAAAATATCCTGGTTCTGACATCATGCCAGTGGGCTCTCCTATGGTTAATTGGTCATGTTCATTGGTAGTCACAGAAGTGTCACCATACATCAGTTAAGTCAACCAGGTAAGTTTTCTTCATAACAACATGCAGCTTAAAAGGCACTGTATAAATACTTCAACATCTCACACCCAACTAACTCTAGCACAGAAATATAATGCAATGTGGGGTATGAAATTCTTAAATGGTCAACTCCATACATTACTCTTTAAATGACAATGGTTATACAGAATATGTAGAATATATACAAACATTTTAGCAGCTTTATTTCACTTACCTTCATAGCACTAAAGGAGTTACTCTGCTCTACAATCACATTCTCCCTTCCTAGTTTTTGTAAAACCATAAGGGTATTACAATTTTCTGCCTTAGTTGAATTGAGAACATGGCTTATCTGAAAGAGGCATAAGAGAAGCAACCACACCCAATGAAAAATTCCTGTTAATGGAATGAGTCAAACATAATTTGTCAGGTGCGCTGGTTAATGCAGATAAAGCCCACAATGAAACCAGCAGTGACAGAAGAAAAATGTATTATTCAATTATATTCTGTTTAGTAGTATATTTTGTTTGGGTCTATATTATAACAGCAATCGCTTAAAAAAGCGAACACTGTATAATCGACCCAAATAAAATGAAAACACAAATTTCCGAATAAACGGAACAGCAAATTTTTTTTCCCAGGGAAAAAAAAAAAAAAAAAAAACACAAAATAAAATGAGGGGCTATGCCCCTCACCCTCCCCATTTAAATATACCAACTCTGAGATCACACCACAGTGGAGGAAATGGCAAAGTCATGAAAATGGCCCAGTGATTTTTTTTCCCTGGGAAAAAAAAATTGCAGTTGAGTGTCTTCTGGATTTTGCTGTTTCAACATTTAGCTATCAATTAAACAGCATTTGCTATATTAAGCGTTCGCTTACTTAATAGAGAACCTTTTGTTTTTAGCTGTCTGACAAGAAAAGAACCACTAAAGGACAAAGTCCAACTGATAATCAAAAAATATACATAATCAACAGTAAGTGAATTTAACAGTGACACAATGTAAATATGGCTGACAAAAACAACAAAACAGAATGCATATTTCACCACTTCATGTGAAATACAGTTGTTTGATAAGAGTAAGTATAAAATTGCATACGTGTACATGTCTAATTGTGTTTGTATAAGTATATAATTGTGTACATATAATTGTATACTTGTATGTATATAATTGTGTATGTGTAATTGTGCACATGTATGCAGATAACTGTGCATGTATAATTCCATATGCATATGTATATAATTGTGTGCATGTATGCATATAACTGTGTATGTATAATTGTGTACATGTATGCATATACCTATGTACATGTATATAATTATGTATGTATATAAATGTGTACGTGTATGTATATAACTGTGTACATGCATATAATTATGTATGTATAATTGTGTACATGTATGTGTATAATTGTGTACGTGTATGTAGATGATTGCGTATGTATAACTGTGTAAATGTATGTATATAATTGTGTATCACTGTGTACATGTATGTATATAATTATGCATAACTGTGTACATGTATATAATTGTGTATGTATAATTGTGCACGTGTACGTGTATAATTGTGTATGTATCAGTGTACATGTATATAATTATGTATATAAATGTGTACATGTATATAATTGTGTATGTGCATAATTGTGTAAGTATAATTGTGTACATATGTGTATAATTGTGTATGCATCACTGTGTACATGTATGTATATAATTATGTATATAACTGTGTACATGTATATAATTGTGTATGTATAATTGTGTACATGTATGTGTATAATTGTGTAAGTATAATTGTGTAAGTGTATGTGTATAATTGTGTATGTATAACTGTGTATGTGTATGTATATAATTGTGTATGTAAAACTGTGTACATGTATGCGCATAACTGTGTACATGTATGTATGTAATTGTGCATGTATAACTGTATATGTGTATGTATATAACTGTGAATGTATAATTGTGTACATGTATGTATATAATTGTGTACGTGTATAATTGTGTAAGTATAATTGTGTACATGTATGTATATAATTGTGTATGTATAATTGTGTACATGTATGTATATAATTGTGTACGTGTATAATTGTGTAAGTATAATTGTGTACATGTATGTATATAATTGTGTATGTATAATTGTGTACATGTATGTATATAATTGTGCACATGTATGTGTATAATTGTGTATGTAGAACTGTGTACATGTATGCACATAACTGTGTATGTATAACTGTGTACATGTATGTATGTAATTGTACATGTATAACTGTGTACATGTATGTATATAACTGTGAATGTATAATTGTGTACATGTATGTATATAATTGTGTACGTGTATAATTGTGTAAGTATAATTGTGTACATGTATGTATATAATTGTGTATGTATAATTGTGTACATGTATGTATATAATTGTGTATGTGTATAATTGTGTATGTATAACTGTGTACATGTATGTATATAATTGTGTAAGTATAACTGTGTACATGTATGTGTATAATTGTGTGCATGTATGTATATAATTGTGTATATATAACTGTGTACATGTATGTATATAATTCTGTATGTATAACTGTGTATGCGTATGTATATAATTGTGAATGTATAATTGTGTACATGTATGTATATAATTGTTTATGTATAATTGTGTACATGTATGTATATAATTGTGAATGTATAATTGTGTTCATGTATGTGTATAATTGTGTTTGTATCACTGTGTATATGTATGTATATAATTATGTATATAACTGTGTACATGTATATAATTGTGTATGTGTATGTGCATGTATATAATTGTCTATGTATAACTGCATATGTGTATATAATTGTGTATGTATAATTGTATACATGTATGTATATAATTGTGTCTATATAATTGAGTTTTTGTATATAACTGTGTACAAGTATATAATTGTGTATATGCATGTATGTATATAACTGTTTACGTGTATGTATGTGATTGTGTAGCTGTATGTATACAATTGTGTAGCTGTATATATAATTGTATATATATATATATGATTGTGTAGCTGTATGTATAATTGTGTACAGGTATAGATATAGTTGTGTAGCTGTATATATAATTGTGTACATGTATGTATATGATTGTTGTAGCTGTATGTATAATTGTGTATGTATATGATTGTATAGCTGTATATATAATTGTGCATGTATATAACTGTGTACGTGCATGTATAATTAGACTGATATCATTAAAGCGGCACTGTGCATAAATTGCTATACTGGTGTGTGGTACTAGAAAAAGGAGAACTAAAAGTTAAAACTTTTTTGCATATTACAGTGCATACAATATTATTTCTTTTAGTATTTTATTTGCACACTAACAAATGGTTTTCTTTATATTCCCATCAGACAAAAACAAACAGTTTTGTAAGTAAAAGTATAGATGCTTGAGCAGATGACTGTTGCAGTAGCCTAAGCTGTGTGGCTTATGTCCTGCCAAGGATATGAAAGACAGACAGCATCCAAAGCTTTAGAGCATTGTCCACATGCCCTAACCAATGATGGGCTCAGAGCCAGGAGAAAGTAGTTGTTTGGGCACCAAACCCATCACAGGTTTCTTGCCACAAGAAAATAGAGGGTAGAGCCCTGAAGATAGGGTATGTGCTTGGCATAAAAAAATGTAAAAGTCCTAACCCTGCCCAAAAATATCTTATAAAACAAAATGGAGTGAATGAGGTAGAGGCTACTAGACGTGCTCTTCAAACTTCTACTGTACTGATACATTTACTTATACAATTGGACTATTTTCATCAGTAGCCTAAGCTGTATGGATAGAACACCAAAGCTTAAACGGACTGGGAGGAGAAAGAACAGGGGTCCAGGAGACCCTAGAGAATGATCTTAGAAAAGTCTGTTGAAGACATGGAAAAGGAACATAGTTTAGGATGCTTTATGAAAGTATTCACAATAGAATGGTTTGAGTCCACTCCTTTCCAAAAATCCACTGTAGAATTCAAGGATGTGGTAGAATGGGCCTTAATCCTACCTGGAAGTGACTCATTATAGAGGGAATGACAGAAGGTAATAGCATGGAACAGCCATTTGGAAATAGTGCACGTTGACAGTGGTTGTCTTTTTCTTACTCTCATAGGAAATGAACAGCTGATCAGAATTCCTAATTCTGTTGAGATAGCCTATGAGTTGTCTCTGGACTCTCAGAAGTATGTGCATTCCTCTCCTCCTAATTGTTAGACTGTAGGGAGATGGATAGCTTTACTCAAGGTAAACTCTGAGACCACTTTAAGAATAAAAGGATTTGTTCTCAAGATTACCCTAACTTTATGAAAAATGAGATAAGGTTGACCCACCATAATAGCCTGCAACTCAGATACTCTTCTTGCAGAGGTCAGAATAATAAGTAACATTGTTTTCAAAGTTAAGAACCTCAAATCAGCCTGATGAGCTGGTTCAAGTGAAGAATGTTAGTTTTTCCAAATCAAAATTAAGACCGTAAGGAGGAGCCACATGTTTTCTAGGAGGATGGACATGGACACCTTTCAAAAAATGCTTAATTTGAGACTGCACAGAAAGGGGGACCCATGGGCAGAGAAGCAGATATGGGTAAAAGATGTACCTTGAAAGAGGAGTAAGAAAGTCCAAAAGGTAGTAACTTTCACAAGCATTGTAGAATCTGGGATACCCTGGCCTTAAATGGGTCCTGGATTTTATTATAGCACTAACTAGAAAATCTTTTCCACTTACATATGATTTTCTGAGAGCAGGTATCTAAGCCCCCTTTAATATCGGCTTGAAGGTCTCAGAAAATAGGTACCAAATAGTTATTAAAATTCTATTATCCAGGTGGTCAGCTGAATATGGTGCAAGATGGACTGCATCAAACAACCTCTGTCTTGTGTGAGTCGGCCTACTACAAGATGAAATGTGTGGCAATTGCTCTTGGCCATTTTCATAAGAAAGGTGAACCACTAGTGCTTCAACTGTAAGAGGATCAAGACAATTATCTTTGGAGAGTCCTTCTGAAATTTTAGAATGACCCTAGATATCAGTGGAAAAGCATACATGAAACATACCTATCCAACGGAATGAAAAGGCATCCATTTTCTGGGCCTGTTTGTAAGGAGTCCTGGAGGAAAATGTCTTAAGTTGTCTGATGTAAGTGGAGGCAAACAGATCAATCTGAGTTCCCCACAGCTGGATCAATTTCTGTAAGACCCCTGGCTTTTCAGCTGGATCAATATCTGGAAGCCTCCTGGGTTTATTTCCCATTTTGAGAGACTGTCCTATTTCTGTTCAGCTTGTCTACAACAATGCATTATTCAGATGGAATGTAAACAGCCTGTAGGGTTAGACTGAGCCAAGTTGCTTCATCACAGGTTACCATAGATACAGGGTAAGATTCGGTACCCACCCTGTAGTTTTATATACCATATCATAATTGCTGTGGTGTTGTTTTATATAAAAAAGGTTCTGAGTTGGAAGGAAAATTCTTAAAAAACTTAATGAAGGAGGCTGGAAAAATCTGGGCAAACTCCCTGAAGTAACTTCTATTCTTCAGTAAATCTGTTTAGGACCTCAGCTGAAGGTGGCACAAATAAAAGAAGGGTCAGATTTGGGATTAGAAAATAGATATTTATAAGTCTGAGGAACCTTGCATGAGCTGCCATTTTAGGGGCTTCGAGGTTGGCAATCAGGCATGCTATCTTTTAAAGCTAGTAAAACAGGAGGAACAGTTGCATGTTGAGGAAAATCCAATTGTAATACGTCATAATATTTTTCAGTAAAACTAGAAAATAATTTTGTTCTGTAAAGGGTTAAGCACTTGAAGTAAGCCCTTAGCAAAGCCCAGTACTTCTTCCTTGCCTATAGCCAGAGAGAGAAGGGAAGATGAATGTAATTTTGATTCTGTTTCAAGGAGAATCTCCAGAAACAGACTGATTCAATGCAGGTACAGTAACTTGGGAATCAGGCACCTTAGACTGGCTGTGAAGTAAAACGTCACCCACTCCCTCTTCCAAGACAGACAAGAGTGGTTCTCCCATGCCTGTAGATGACACTCCAGTAGCAGCAGAGGATGTGTCTGACCCCTGGTCCTTAAAAGCTGTAAGGACTACAACAGAAGGATCCAGGCAATAAGATGGTCTGAAGAACCAGATATGGCCACAGTAGTTTCACCCATCACTGGTTAAGGCAGAGACGAAGCCCACTGTACTGGCAAAAGATTCCTAATATTTTTATTTTTCTTGTGACCAGAGAAAGGAAGTTCAGAGGACTTGTAGCCTGCCCCATGGGTCAGCCAAAAAAAAGCCCGAGAAGTGGTTAAAGTCTAGTAGAGTCTGTGACCAGAGAAGAATAAAAAAAGTGCCCCCCATGTGTGTACACACACACACACACACACACACACACACACACACATGCTCCCCTCCCTCCTACCCCTTCTGCTCTGTTTTTTTTTTTTCTCCTTCTGAATGCACATGTTCCTCCTGGGGCTTTTCAGTTCTGAGGTATATACATCCTTTATGACCTATACCTTGAGTGGGGAACGTGTGTAACATCTTTAAAATCATAAGGCTTTGGTATATACTGGCCAGATGTTGGGCTACCCTGGGCAGGGAATCTCTTTTGTAAACAATACTGCAGCAGTGAAGAGAAGGACATCTACTATTATGGTAAGATCATACACAACTGTACTTTTACACCCATACTGCCTTATGGTGTCCAGAATGTTTTTGAGTTTGGCTTCTTTAACTAAATGACTTATTAGCTAATAATAGGCAGTATTAGAAAGGGTAAGGAGTTATTAACAAAATGACACCAAGACTGTCAGTCTAGGATGTCCTGCAGTG
Organism: Protopterus annectens; assembly: GCF_019279795.1. Classification (NCBI taxonomy): domain Eukaryota; kingdom Metazoa; phylum Chordata; order Ceratodontiformes; family Protopteridae; genus Protopterus; species Protopterus annectens. Next base: position 43,871,154 of record NC_056748.1, on the reverse strand, counting down.
GAGAAATTAATTTTTGTTTGCACTTATTCATATTTTCAAAATGATGTTTGTATTTTCATAAATGAGAGACCTACATATTATTGAGTTGTCTGGTGTGAAACACCAATGTGAGAAATGGGAGAATTCATTGTTAAAGCTGGTTTATATCACACTGTAAAGACAATACTGCTAGTTTACTAGTAATTATAAAAATAATCCATATTTCCATTAATACTTCAAAACTTGAATGGCTTCCAAACTGTTGCATGCTACTAAGTGAAACCTTGGATGTTGTTGAAAAAAACTGTCCTTGACATTTACTACTCTATGCTGCACATCCTGAGAGATATCCAGTATTATTTGTTTGGCTAGTTATACAATTAGGCATATGTTTTCATATTTCTGTATCTCAATAAACACACACTTTGAGGAATTTCTTTGTCATGTAAAAGCTTATGTCTGTTCAGCACAAATGTTCTAACAATATACATCTAGGCTGTATAGTTTTCAAGACATGAAAATTTGTGAAATTTTATAAAAAAAATATAATTTGGGTTTGTGTGCATCACAATACATTGCAGCATTTAAGGAAAGACCATGAATGCACTGATTATTATCACTGTAAAGAATACTTCTTACTAATAACATTGCTATTTCTACAGTTTTAGTAACTTTTATTGTTCACAAAATATTCACATTTTTTTATCTTACACTTTCTAAGTTTATTTTTCAGAAGATGCATTAAAATGCAAGATGTGTGTGTAGGCTTCTAGATGTGTAACATTCCATACGACGTAGGTGTTAATGAGTTAGTGCCTGCTTTATGTCCTCAGAAACAAGGTACACAAAAGAAATAAAAACTGAATCATCCAGGCAGTCAGCTGTAGTTGCTTCAGAGAGGGTTGTATCAACCCCCACTCTTAAGTGAGTAGATCTAATCTATGAAAAAGCTTGTGATAATTGCCATTAGTCAGGGAGAACCAGTATTGCCTGGATTAAAAGGGAGTCACCACAATGATCTTTAGACAGTCCTTCTGGATTTTTAAGATGATCCTGGATATCAGGGGAAAGGGTGGACATTTTACACAGATATTTCTTTTCCAAGGAGATGAAAAAGGCCTGTTTGCAAAGGATCCTGGGGGAGATTTTGTTTAGTAGTCTATTCTGAGAGGAGGCAAACGGATCTCTTTGAGGTGATACCCACAACAGGATTAAATCCTTAAAGACCCCCTTGTTTAATTTCCATTTGTCTGGGTCAGTCCTGGTCCTGCTCAGTCTATCTGTTACTACATTTTCATCTGATGAAATGTAGGAAGCCAAGTGAGTCAGGCTGTGCTGAATTGTGACCCTCCAAGATACCATAGTCAGTTGGCAAAGAGGGTAATCCCTGGTACTCCCACCCCCCTCCCATTTTTGTGCCATATCACTGTGTTGTCTGCACTCACCTGCAAAGGTCCTGGTGAACACAAGTGTTGGGTAGACTGTATAGCATAGATCACACCTAGCATCTCCTTTACATATATGCACTTTGGTTGGGCTTATTTGTTCCAAAGGCCCTACATGTTTATCCCATGCAAACTCTGATGCATCTGTTGTTACAGATTGAGTAGGGAGCATGAGAGAGAGAATGCTATCTGGATTTATGGAAATTTGTTTTGTCTACCTAGGACTTTCACTCTTCCCAAAACCCAGGAAAAAACTGAAAGTCTAATGGGTGAGAATACTAAGTCTAAACAACTGTTATAAACCACTGAAATTTTCTCATGTGTAATCTGGCTAGAAGAATCATGAGGATCATAGAAGCCATGAACACTATAATCCTAATAATTTCTGGCTGAAGTCTGAGACTGATTAGAAAAGATCCATTTTTCTCTTGTGTCAGGAATGCCTTTTGCAAGGAGTGCAGAAGCCATCCTAGAAACACAATTCTTTGAGAAGGGATCAAAGATGACTCTTGTTTTAAAAGTTTTATTTGATTTTACAATTCAATTACCAGTCAAACTATTTATAAATACAACTAAAATGAACGCTATACAATGTCCATAACAAAGTATACATATACAAACAGTTAATATTTCTCTAGTAATTTATACAATTTCTGCCAAGCAATTAATTATGTTGTGTTTCTAGGTCTCATTTTTATGGTAGAAATTTCATTAGTACAGACTGATTTAGCTAGATTAATAAAATCACTGTTAAATGAGATAGTAGACTTTTAGTAATGACTTTTCTTGCTGTTGATAAAATTGACCATAAAAGAGGTACTTGGTATGACTTCTGGGAATAGTGTATTAAATAATATAAGATAATCTGTAATAATACAGTTATCTGTCCATAACACTTTACAAAAGTATCTAAAATATGTCCAAAAAGATGTTACCATTTTGCATTAGATAATCATGTGCAGCCAATCATCATCAAGTTTTAATTCACATCTCCAACACTGTATATTATCTTTTTTTTAATTATACCAAGTTTATGTGGTAATAAAAAGCTCCTATGGAAGAATTTCCATGTGAATATTCTCCAATATTGGGAAGATGTTGACTTTCCTGCTGATTTCAAAAAAAAATTTTTTTATTTGCTATAAACTCTTTTTTGTTTATTTTAGTTGAGTAATTCCAACAGGATAAGCCTGGAGAAAGAAATTCACTTTTAATAATTTTATATATCCTTGATATGAATGAGGTACCCATATATGAACCATTATTAATATTAGAGAGGAGATCTAGGTATGGTTTTATTATGTATGTCTAATGTTAATATGGTTTTATTTTGAATGAATTCTTTACAAGTTTGAATGTAAAGCCAGTTACTGTTCTGCAAACTGTATCTAGCTCTCAAATAATCTGCCAAAATGTATTTTATTTCTAGTCATAAATTGGTTCCAATATAAGCATCCACTTATAAAAGCTATCAGGAATAATGTTAGTAATACGTTTTTAGTTAAATGATTCAAATACATAAGTCTTTTGAATATTAATAATTGATTTATGAGTGGAAAGTGAACTTCTGTTTATCATTTAGAGTATAGTTTTTAGGTTCCACATGAAGATTTTTTTCTATTTTAATCAGATGATCAAATAATATGTTATTTTCTAATATATTATCATGAATTGATTTCCAGTGGGGTGAGTATAAGTTAAACCATATGAGTGCTATATTAATAATAACCAAACTTAAGTACATGTTTATATTAGGAAAACCAATATTTCCCTCCTCCCAACTTGTTGTGTGTCAGTTTAAGGAGATTCATAAGAATTTAAGTAAAATGTCATTTATGTTTTTTATGGTTCTTTTAAGTGGGGGAAAGAATCGTTTTATTGACTGACGAATACAATTTTTGAGAATATAATCATTTATTTAGTGATAGCCTGTTTTCAAAAGTGAAAAATAATATATTACAATTTTCTTCTGGATTTATTTTTGTATTTATTAGGAGCGGATAATTAACTGATATTTCTTTTTTATAATTAGATTCAATAATAACTTCTATTTTAAGTGTGCGTGTTTCCTAGTTAAAGTTTTTATAAGAGTTTAAATTTAAGGCTGTTTGCTTATTTATCAGAAGTGTTTTAGTTTTATTATGATTACATTTTAGCCCTGACACTTTCTTAAATAAATCCATAGAGTTAACTAAACATTCTAGTAATATTTCAATATCTAGACAGATTACCAATATATTATCTGCAAAAAGCTGAATTTTGGGAGAGAGTTTATCAGTTAATTTCTAACCTTTTAGGTGTATATGATTTCTTGGGGTCTATATTAAATCACTGAATGCTTAAAAAAGTGAACAGTGTTTAATCAACCCTATGTAAGTGAAAGCCTACAATATCGAAGTGTCAGAACAGTGACTTTTTTCCAAGGGAAAAAAACTGCTGTTCCAACAAAAAAAAAAAAAAAAATCAATTACAAACATTGCATTAAGTGCACCCCCCCACCCCCTACTTAAATATACCAACTCTGGGACCGCAATACAGTGCTGAAAATGGCAAAGTACTGAAGCGGCCAAGCAAATTCTTTCCCAGGGAAAGAATTTGCTTAACAGCCGCTTCTATATTTTCCATTTTCAGCCTTTTCAGTTTGACCAAGGCACATTCGAAAGAATGCATCTTCGGCCTTCTAATATAGACCCAATCTTTACAAAAAAAATTTTTCTGCAGAGTTTTTTTTATTTTTGATTAGTTCAATAAAGTATGTGGGAAATTATATTCATGCAGTGCTTTGAATAAAAAAAGACCAATTTAGGGAACCAAAAGCTTTATCCATATCTAGGCTCATTATTGTTAATTCATTATTTTTATTTGCTATATCTATTCAGGAAAAAAGCCTTATGTTGTCCTGTACTTTCCTATTAATTATGAAACCTGGTTGGTCTTAATTTATTACACCAGAGAGTATGGTATTTAGCCTTTTTACCAATACAGGCATAACAATCTTATAATCTCTTTCAAGAGAGATATTAGTCTGTAAAATGAACATTAAGTAGGATCTCTATTAGCTTTTAAGATAGGTGTGACAAGAGAATATTTCCATGAAGGGGGTATGTTATATGCACTTTTAACTTCTTCAAATGCATTTAGTAGAATTTTTAGAATTTTGTCAGGGAAAAGTTTATAACTTGGGGATTATCCCATCTAGTCATGGTGATTTGTTTTCAGGTTTTTGATTTGATATTTTAATTCTTTAAAAGTGAAGGATTTATCTTTTTTTCTTTTATGTTCTTTTAATCGTTTTTTGAAGGTTTTCTTTTAGACAGCCAAGGATCTTGATGTTACTTACATTTGGCTTTGCGTTATTGATTCCTTCATAATACTCATTAAAACAATTTAATATGTCTTTTAAGTCTGCTAAATATGTATAATTTCTTTGATATGATTTTTTTCCATTCATATACTTCAATCCGATTGCTATTTTGTATAAGCTTTTACAGTTTTTTGAATATAATTGTAGTTTGACTTTTTTTCTAAATAAATAGATGTTTTAAGTTGAAGAATATCTTGATATTCTTTATTTAAAATTTTTATCTTGGTATGTGCTGTTTTGTCATTAGGTATAACATTTTGTTTTAATTTGTCAATTTCAGCTTGAATATTTGTTAGCTTCCTGTCCCATTCTTTTCCTTTAGATAGGTACCAGATTTTAACTTTACCATACAGAACTTTTAACACAGCCCATAATTTCATTTCTGAGACATCACCATTATTATTAAATTATATGAATTGGTTAATTTCCTTTTAAAACCATTCTTGAAAACATTTTACTTTAGTTATGTATATAGGGATTCTTTGACAGAATTTTAAAGTGTCAGGGCTAAAGGTTAGTTTAAAAGTGATGGCATTATGATCAGATAGGGGGGACATGAAACAATTAATACTCCATCTATTTTTCAAAATAGAGAGCTAGTTACTAGAACTGTATCTATATTTGTCTGAGTTCCAAATCTATAAGAATAATGGTGAATTTTAAGGAAGATGATAATTTAAGTTCAGATATATCTTTCATAGTTATATAATTAAATGCTTCGATATTGAAGAATTTTTGAATGAATTAGCATCTTTATGAGATAATGTGTAACTAAAGTCACCTGCTAGCAATAGCTCACCTCTGGAATGTAAAGTTATGATAGCTAACAAACTCTTTACTATTTTGTGCCAATATCAAGTATCAAATATGTATTTATGAGTGTATAAAACCTTTCCCCATTTTTATTACTACCATCGCCAACATACAATTTTATCTGTATAGGAATACACAATCTTAGGGAATCCTAATGTTTTTTTTTTCCATAAAATAGGGATACTGCTTCTATGTTTAAACTGTGAGCTAACCAAGATGGAATAATCCTTTAGCAATATTCTGTTTAAGTTTTCTGACAATAAGTGGGTTCCTTGAAGAAATATAATGTCAGCCTTGTGCAAGGATAAATATTTGTTTATGCTATTTAACCTGTTTAAATTTAATGAGTGATACTTGTATGCTGGCATTATACAATGTGAATTGCTTTAATGACATTTTATGTTTCTGTGCTAATCTTTAAGAAAATCATAATGGCATTTGTTATGGACAAGACTGTAAAGCTTAACTTAAGAACAATAAAAGCAGACTTGTATATAACCTTCAGCATGGAATATATTATTTTAGGCTTGTTTGGTTTCCCATACAAGCCACTGAGTAGCCAACCCATGATACCTTCTGGCTATTTCTTGCTGCTATTAGAATAAAATCTGAGGAAATGTGGTCAACAGTTTAAACTTAAAGAAAAAAGATTATTTATATATCAAATCAATTTGTAAACTACAATAAATAAACAACTAAATTATTATTCTTAAAACTGTTATTTGCTTCCATGCAAATACACTTAACACTTCATGTTAACCTAGATTTCAACAAAGTTGCATATTGTTCTGCAATAAAATGTGTTCAAGTGTAACATTCAAACCCTTCCCTCTTCACTACTGTATAGAAACATATGCAACTATCTTTTCAGAAAGATAAATACAAGTCTTATGTAATTTCTTTAAGATTAAATGCTTAGTTGCATTTTATTTTCATTAAAAATTATTATTCTAAAAAGGCATCTGAAAGTCTGTTTTATAGTTCAGATTGGTCTCCTGTGATCATCTTGGAGAAAGAGTTCAAAGGTCATGGTTTACTTCCTTGTTCCGGTTGCAAACGGTTCCTCACAAAAATGGAGAGCCACAGGAACACAAAAGTTCATGGTGATATCAAAAGTAATTTGGTGGGAATTAAAACTGTAAAAACAAAGCTTTTAAACTTGGGTAGCTCTTGGATGTGCTGCATAAACAGAAAGTTAACCGAAAAGCTATTTTTTTTCACTTCAAGGTTAATAAAATATAAAACATATTAATATTACATATTTTATTAAGCTATTGACTTCTAACAAACACTACAAATTCATTCATTTTTTTTACCTTATTAAACTAAGTTCTAAATACTGAGTTAATTAATGAAATTAAAAACTGGTGAAAAGAAGACAGCATTACTATTTACATGCATGGAGAGCCCTACATTCAAAAATCAACTTCTTTTTGTATCAGATTCAGTTTGTTTTTATCATATATTATTATACCGTTGCAGTAAAGTGGTGGGGGTAAAGAGGGTCTATGTGATTATAGACAACGCACTATATAATTACATTGTTTTTTCTGTGTATTCAAAATGCTTTATATAGTAGAAAAATGTATATATTTTACATAGACTATAATGCAACTTAAAGGGAAAGCTAATGTAGATGAGAAGCTGATGACACATTCAATTTGAAGGAAGAGAGTATTACCTTTATTTGAGTTATCTCAAAAGGCAGTAGACTATTGTAATGAGGTTTAAGAGAGAAAGACTTACAAGTTATTTGTCTCTAGGTTTTTTCTTTGATTGACTAGTCATTTTTTGCAACTTGTCTCTAAAGACATGCTGGAGTCCATTTCTTCAAATGGGTTTAAGAAGTTCTTTTTCTAAATAAAATTGACAGCCTCCTTCATAGTTTCAAATGTTTTTACCCCCAGAAAGAAAAAGTCTTAACTTTGCAGAGAAGATCAAATGGGTTTTTATGCCAGCTTTTTTCGGAGATTTTAGAAGAGAGATGCAGGCTTTCCTTTTTGAGACCACAATGGAAGAATAATCATTGTCAAATCTAATGAGAGTCTCCTAATTTCAAACGTGTGTGAGACCAGACAGTTTTCAGTACAAGATCTTTATCTTGACTAGAAAAGAACTTTACTATAATGGATCTTGGATGTATAAGTTTTTTGTTTGAAGGTATTGTAACCAAAGATCTGTGAGCTCTCTCTATTCCAAAAGGTGGAGCCTCTGGTAGATTTAATATTTTCAGTATCCAGGATGAAAAAAAGTTCACCATATTTTCACTTTCCATTTGTTTGTGGTCCCAGTAAATTCTGGGGTTGTTTCTTCTGGCTCTGTTTTCCAGATCATCTATTTCCTCTACAAGCTTCTTATTTTATTGTAATAATAATTCAATATTGTGTTCTCCCTCTGATAATCTAAAGTCAGCATCCGAAAAAGAGTCTTCTATTGCTGCTACCTGGACGTTCTGTTGTTTGATGACATTGTTTATTAATTCAATTTGTTTGATGCAGTCTTCTTTTATTTCATCTACTTTATAGTCAAGTTTGTCCAGGACTTGGATGTTACAAAGAACTGATTGCAGCTCCTTCTTCGTAGCATTTTCTTGTTGAACAGACTTTGAATGATTCAACTTCTTTCAGAGAGATTTTTCCTTTCTTCTTTCCTCTTGAAGTCTGACAGAAATATATATAAAATATGGGTCTATATTAGAACATCAAAGTTTCAGGTCTTCGAATGTTCTAATAGCGACACCTAATAAGTGAAAGCTGAAAATAGCGAAGTTTTAGATAACCAAATTCTTTCCTAGGGAAAGAATTCAGTTGTCCGGTCCTGTCACTTCGCTATTTTCAGCTCTGTGGTGGAAAGTTATGGTCGGGTTCAGGTAAGTGTGCGATTGTGTGGACGTGAGGGTTAGGGTGGGATAGGTGAGTTAGGGTTAGGGTGCGGGTTTGGTGTGTGTGCGATAGTGATGGACCTTAGGTTTAGGGTTTGGGTTACGATAAGTGGGTAGATAGTGGTGTATGCACAGTTTAGTGTAGGTTTAGATGTAAGATTTTAGGTGTATGTGTGTGGATTGCTGTTTGTTTGGTGTGTTTGTGTTGTGTGTGTTTTGGAACAGCAAATTTTTTCCCTAGGAAAAAATTTGATGTTCTAAATTTTCGGTTTTACCTGTTTTCAGTTACTAGGTGTAGATATTAAAACATTCGAAAACCTGAAACTTCGATGTTCTAATATAGACCCTAAAATATTATTTGATTTTTTTACACATATATGATCCTCAACATTTCCATTTCTTTATTTCTGAACTTTTAAACAGTAATTGGTGAAATTAACAAATTAATCCTGTCAAAAGTAATTGAATTAAGCAGAGAAGAAGTTTTATGGAGTCTAAATTATAACAGCAAACACTTAAAAAAGCGAAAGCTGTATAATAGACCCCCCCAAAAAAAAACCCCACAAAATTCTGAACAAACAAACCAGCAATTTTTTTCTAGGGGAAAAAAAATCGCTGGTCCACAAAAATAAATAAATAAATAAAGTAGTGGACTTTGCCCGCACCCCCCTACTTAAATAAACCAACTCTGAGATTGCACTACAGTGGAGGAAACAGCACTATGAACCCTATGGCCAGCATTTGATAGTGGTAAAAGGAAAGTTGTAATATTCATTCATTAATAATGGAATGTTCTTTTCTGGAAGGTCCCCCCCTGGACTCCTCCTGACATTTTTTTTTCTTAAAACTCTGCTTGTCACAGAATTGTTTGGTTTAGTTGGTTGTTCTGCTTTTTGAAAAAATGCAGTGGGTTTTGAAACGTTAGAAAAGGAAAGTTTAAAAATCTTTGTAACCCCCTGAATAATTTTCTCTCTTTCATCAAAATGAGTATCTGGGTTGCAGAAATCCCAAAAAAAACCTCCTTGTCTATAGAAAGTACGGTTTTGTACCTACCATAAATGTAGATGTTCGAGTGCTAATACAGCTGCAGTCATAACAGATGGGTTCTCCTGCCGTCAGGCAGGTCTTCAGTCGGCCGAATTCCAAAGTCTAGGTCCGGCGTCGGTTGTTGTCTTCTTTCCAGACGTCAGTGCGACAGGGGTATATAAGACACAGCCGACGCCATTTTCTTCAGTCTTTCTTGCCCCAGATGTCAGGTGCCCCCAGAAGGAAGGCAATATATATAAAAAAAATATATATAATATATAATCATGCATTACAATATAATCAAAAACCAGTAGTTGCAAGCAAATACACCATAGGATAACCCAATCAAGTTGTAAGATGAGGAGTTAGCCACTAGGTTTGTACCCAGAGAGGAAGGAGGGAGGGAAACCTGGACTGCAGCTGTATTAGCACTCTAACATCTACATTTATGGTAGGTACAAAACTGTACTATGTTCATCGTGCATACAGCTGCAGTCATAACAGATGTGTAGAATCCCAAAGCTACGCACAGGGTGGTAGACACTAGGTGGAACTGGGAGGAGCCAGAATGCCCTGCAACGCAGCAGTAGCAAAGCCTGCTCTAGTTTTTGAGTATAAAGGTAGGTGGTAGTGTTTAGTGAAGGTATGCACAGAACTCCAAGTGGCTGCCTCCAAAATATCTTTGGTAGGTACTCCTCTGAGGAAGGCTGCAGAGGTAGCTGTGGCCCTTGTGGAGTGGGATCTGATGCCTGCAGGTACAGATTTACCATGAAAGGAGTAACAAAACCGTATGCAGTGGCCTATCCATTTCAAAATTGTCTGTTTGGAAATTGGCTTCCCTTGAGCTCCTACAGCATAGGACACAGAGTTGCTCTGATTTCCTGAAAGGCTTTGTTCTGTCCAAATAGTAACGTAGCTGCCTATGGATGTCTAAGGAATGTAGCAGCCTTTCCCCTTTGTTTTGAGGATTGGGGTAAAAGGTAGGTAAGTGTATGGCCTGATTTAAAGCTACCCTGGATACTACCTTAGGCATAAATGATGGGTTGGTTCGTAGGGAGACCCTGTCCTGATGGAAGATGAGAAAGGGCTGCACAGCCATGAGGGCTTGTAGTTCCAAAACCCTACGAGCTGAGGTAATGGCCAGAAGGAAAGCTGTTTTCCAGGACAAATATTGCAAATCTGTTGAGGCAGCTGGTTCAAAGGGAGGCAATGTTAATTTTTCTAGAATGTAATTAAGATCCCAGGCTGGTATTGGTTGTTTCCTTTGAGGTCTTATATTCTTAGCCCCTCTGAGGAACTGTCTTAAGAGTGGGTGAGAGAATAAGGGTGGATCAGTGTTGTATTCTGCAGAAATGGCTGAGGCATGAATTTTGATGGAGGAAAATGAAAGTCCACTGTTCAACAGCTCAGCTAGATACTGTAATATCTGAGGCAAATTCAGTTTTCTAGGATTCTGGCCTTTTTTCTCATTCCAAGCGCAAAACTGTTTCCATTTTGCGGAGTAAGCCTTTCTAGTAGATGGCCTTCTGGCCTCCAAAATGACATCCTGCACCTCTTTGGAGAGTAGGGTCTGTTGTGGTGTTAAGGAAGTTTCCATGAAGCCAGATTGAGTGTTTTCAGCTGACTGTGAAGAGTTTTGTAGCTGTGCTGAGTCAGTAGAAGAGGCATTAGAGGCAGGGTCCAGGGAGGAGTATGTGTTAAGCTCCTCAGGAGTGGGTACCAGTGTTGTCTTGGCCAGTCTGGAGCAATCAGTATCATCTTCGGTCTGTCTGCTCTTGCTTTCAAGAGCACCTTGGGCAGAAGAGGCAAAGGTGGGAAGGCGTAAACTGTCCGTGCTGCCCAACTGAAAGAAAGGGCATCCACTCTCCAGGCCTTTGGATGGAAGGTCCTTGAGCAAAACTTTGTCAATTGATGATTCCTGTGGGAGGCAAAGAGATCTATTTCTGGCCTTCCCCATGCTTGGATTATCTTTGTAAACACTTGAGGATGCAACTTCCATTCGTGTGGGTCTGTCATATTTCTGCTTAGATTGTCTGCCAGCGTGTTTTCCAATCCTGGCAGGTACTGTGCTTGAAGTTCGATTTGCCATTCCAGAGCCAAGTTCCAAAGTGACATGGCTAGCCTGCACAGGGGGTATGAATGTGTTCCTCCTTCTTTGTTTATGTACCACATTACTGTGGTGTTGTCTGTTCTTATCAATAATTGCCCTGGATGCAGGAGGTCCTTGAAAGCTGTAATTGCATTTATCACTGCTAGCATTTCCTTTCGAATGATGTGAAGGTGGTTTTCCTTTTGGGACCATTTGCCCTGAATGCACCTGTCTGTCATGTGTGCCCCCCAGGCATAGTCTGAGGCGTCTGTTGTGATGACCTGATTTGCTTGAGGCTTGCAGAATGGTAGACCTGTGTTTGTTTGGCATGCTTGGGCCCACCATAGAAATTCCTTTTGCAAACATGGGATTATTGGTATTATTGTTTCCAAACTGTGGCTGTGTTGAGACCATAGGTTTTTTAGGTACCATTGAAGTTTCCTCATATGCAACTTTGCACATGGGATTAGAAGAATGCAAGATGCCATGAAGCCCAGAGCCTGCAGGATTTTCCTTGCAGTTAGCCTGGTACAATGTGCTAGTATTTTGAAGTACTGAGTTAGTTGCCCCTGTTTTTTTTTTTGGCATAAGATAGGCCATCTGGGTGTTTGTGTCCAAGTTGGCATCCAGGAAAGTTATTTTTTGAGATGGTGTTAGCCTGGATTTCTCTTTGTTGACTGTGTATCCCAGAGAATTCAATAACCGTGTTACATAAGCCAGATGTTCCAGAAGTATGTGTTTGCTGTCCGCCTGGATCAGGCAATCGTCCAAATAAGGGTAAATTTGTATCCCTTGAAGTCTGCAGTAGGCAATTACTGATGCCAGGCATTTAGTGAATACTCTGGGTGCAGTAGATAAGCCAAAGGGCAATGCAGAGAATTGATAGTGGATTGAACCTGCAAGAAATCTGAGGTATCTTCTGCAGCTTTGTCTGATTGGGACATGCAGGTATGCCTCCTTGAGATCCAATGTTACCAGCCAAGACTCCTTGCCCAGCATGGGAAGAAGCTGCTGTAAGGTGAGCATCTTAAATTTTGGTACGAGTAGAAATGTGTTTAGGATGGATAGGTCCAAAATGGGTCTCCAGTCGGTTCCTTTCCTTGGTACCAGGAATAGTCTGGAATAAAAACCTTGACCTTGTTCGTGAGTAGGTACCTCTTGAATAGCTTTCATGTCCATGAGCTTTGAAATTTGTATTTGAGCCTCTGCCCTTTGATTGTGTGGCAGGTTTGGCATGCCTCTCATTTTTGGAAGAGTGTGAAAATGAAATCTGTAGCTTCTGTTTATAATGTCCAGGATCCATTTGTCTGTTGTGATAATATGCCAATTTCTTGTAAATAATGCCAGCTTTCCTCCCAAGGGTGCTGCCAGCTGAGACTTGCTTGGCATGCAAAGGGGGAAGTCATTGGGTTTGTTTCCTGTATTGTTGTGCACTGTCTTCGCCACCTCTTGGTGCTGGAGTTTGCCATTGTCTGCCTCTATATGATCCTTGAGATTGTCCTCTGCCCCTTGTGCGCCTGTATCTACCTCTTTGGGGCTTGTCCGTGGCTGGAAAGGACCAGTTTTTTGAAGGCCAATTTCTGCTAAAACATGGTGGTTGAACCTGTAGAAAAGCTTTGACAGTTTACGATTTAGCTTTTTCTTCCATTTTCCATAGTATCTCCTCAGCATTAGTACCAAATAATAAATCCTTTTGTAAAGGAGCATCTAGTAGTTTAGCTTTAACATGATCAGGCAAGGTTTGTTCCCTAAGCCAGGCATGTCTACGAATGACTGATCCTGTAACAGCAGCTCTACTTGAGGTCTCTAGAGCATCATAGCCACATTGTAAGGTGCGTTTACCCACTTGTTCTGCACTATGCAACATATCCTGCAACTACTTCAAATCTGGTTGTTCAGGTTGTGACATTTTATTCCTTAACTGTGATAACAGAAACTGCTGATATTTAAGCATATGGAACTGACAATTTAAGGCCCTCATGGCTAGGGTGGCCGAGGTATATACCTTTTTTCCCCACCTTTCTAAGGATCTAGACTCTCTTTCGGAAGGTAGTGGATTCTTAGCAGTAGAGGCCTTCATTCCCTTGGGGCCTTGAGAAATGGTTTCAGGGTCAGCATTATGGCTTTTGTAAAGAAACTGGTGAGAGTTAGGAACTCTGTAGTACCTATCAGGCTTGACTGGGGCAGGAGGCAGGGAATCCAGATTAAGGCAAGCCTCCGAGTAAACATCATCAAGTATGTCCAAGGCAGGAGGTATCGCCAGAGGTCTGTGCTGAGGTAGCAAAAGAAATTCCCTAAGTCTTTTCTTGGAATCAGAAAAGTCTTGGCATTCCCAATGGAAGTGTTCCCTCAAGGTATGCAAGGTTTCCCCAAAAGAAAAATCCTCTGGGGGAGATACAGAAGGAATGGACTGCTCTGCATCAGAATCTTTAAAAGGGGAGTACGAGTGTTCCTCTTCATCAGAATGTTCTGAAATAATGGAGCCCTGGTTAGAAGAGGGAGAATCTTCCTCCACTCTGGGTCTCTTGTCTGGAGGGGGTTGGGAACCCCTGATAAGAGTAATTAAACCCTCAACCATTTTTAGCATCTGCTTTTTAGGCATGGGGCCTGGAGATGGGCCCTGTGCAACAGGCCTCTTGGGATGCATGGCTGATTTGGACTTAGTAAAGGCCTTTATGGAAAAGGAAGATGAGGGTCTAAAGACACCATGGGTGGAAGTGGACCTGTCCACATTTGGAGGCTCAACACTCACAGTGGCTTCAGTAGCTGTAGTATGGGTATGGGCTGAGGCACCTGCGGTCTCGGTTACAGAAGACACCGCCAGAGAAGTGTCGTCAGTAGTCAGGGGCTGCGTAGGTGCCTTGCTGAGAACTGGACCACGTGTAGCCGGTTTTGGTGTGGTGTTGGTGGAGACCGCGGACCTCGCATGTCGGTCTTTGTCCTTGCGTTTTTTGGACAAAACGGTAGTCGGAGTCTCCGACGACATTTTATAATCAAAAGCTTTACCAAAGAAATGCTGGGCGAACTCTGCCCGACACTTAATAGTGCGTTTATTGAAAGTAGCGCAAAAGCGACAGCCCGAGACGTCGTGGTCTGGGCCTTAACAAGGTATACAGAGGAAATGGAAATCCTTATGCGGTATTTGCTTCCCACAAGAAATACAATTGTTAACTTTGTCTGACATCAGTCTGAGGCAAGAAAAGTTTCCCCAACGGGGTACTTAGCTTTAAAGAAGACTTCGGTTTCCAAATTTTCATAATTTCAGGAGCTGGCCGACCGGCACTTGCGAACTGCTTCTGCTTCGGGCACCGCGCGGCAAAAAAGACTGAAGAAAATGGCGTCGGCTGTGTCTTATATACCCCTGTCGCACTGACGTCAGGAAAGAAAGCGATGACAACCGACGCCGGACCTAGACTTTGGAATTCGGCCGACCGAGGACCCGCCTGACGGCAGGAGAACCCATCTGTTATGACTGCAGCTGTATGCATGATGAACATCAGTCTTAAGATACCAGATGTACATGTTCAGAAAATTTCTGAAAATGAAACCAAGCAAGAACAATAATTGCAGCAGAGTCAGCACAATCCTAAATATACTTTAAGGCAGAATTCAAATAATCCTTGCTATCAGCAGATGGTAAAAAGGTAGAAACGTTCCTTATATTATCAAAACAATTTAGCATATATTTCAACATATGAGCCTGATAATTTTGAATTCTGATGGCTAAGGTTGTAAGAAGTTGTAAGTTCTCTTTCTAAATCTGTCAAAGGGTTTCTCATCTTTGTCAGTACAGGAAAGATTAGCATTTACCAGATATTTATTAGCAGCTGGGCTGGAAGAAGAAATAGCTGCAGGTTCAGATCTGGGAATGAGAAAAATACTTGTATGACACAGTGACACTGAACAGTTGGTCAGCCTTTTAAGGGGCTGGATATTATGTATCTGACTTAGGACAGTATACCTTGAAAAAAAAGTCCTTTATAGCTGGCAAAAGAGGAGAAAGTGGAGAAACAGGAGTGGTTACTGGTATATCCACTTTAACCATGGCATATTTCCTCAAAGAATGATATCAACTTGCTGCCACTGAAACAGATTATTCTAGAAATAGTTTTCAGCAAAAAAAGTTTTGCTATAAGGATTCGGAGTCAGGGATCTGGCCACTTCATTGTCATCTTCATCAGAGAAATTATTAGAGGAAGATGACCTGCTTTTCTCACAATTTATTCTCCAGAGATTTTAAAGCCTGTAAAAACTCCTGAGCCAGAAAATAAATTGTTCCTGATCAATAGGATCAATTTTGGAAGATAAATTATGTCTTTATTCTTTTTAGGGACCTCTCTAGAAGGGAACCAAGTCAGGGGTGGTACCTCATCTCCTGAATAGGTTTCTTCCTTCAGATACAAAGGGATGCACTCCCTGCTGAAACTCCTTGGACCAAAGAAAGTGGATCTTGCATACCTGCAAAGGACACCGGAACAGCAGCACAGGATGTGGGTAACCCCCCAGTCCATATTAACTAAAACTACAGTAAAAGGATCCAGGGGAGGTGAGTGGTCCAAGGAACAACCAATGACTTCAGCAGAGTCACCCACCAGCAGCTGAGACATTGATTGAGCCCATGGTGTCCTGCTGAAACTCCTTTGACCAAAGATAGTGGATCTTACATACCTGCAAAGGACACCAGAACAGCAGCACAGGATGTGGGTAACCCCCCAGTCCATATTGACTAAAACTACAGTAAAAGGATCCAGGGGAGGGGAGTGGTCCAAGGAACAATCAATGACTTCAGCAGAGTCACCCACCAGCAGCTGAGACATTGATTGAGCCCATGGTGTCTGCAAGGGCTCCTCATTAGACTTTTTCCTTCAGATGGGAGAGAGTAGGAAATGAGGTAGTGTCATCCAATAGCAGAGAATGAATTTTGAAATGCAGTAAGCAGTGCTGGAAAGAAATGGTAAAAGTGTACAAAAGCACCTAAAACTCTTATCCTCTTCTTAAAATACACAAGTTCCAATAAAACAACGCAACTTCCAATAAAACAATCAAAATGTTACAAATGGCACACTTTTCTCTAGAAACAGTGTACATGTAAGCAATAATCCTGACTAGGCAGCCTGACTACAGCCAATTGCTTGTTTCTGATACTATAATAAATATAGTGCTAACACTAACATTCTTAAAGGGACACAACAGAATTAAATAAACAGAAAAATGTGTGGAAGGAAAACCTCAAACAGAACGTACCAGCCCAGCAATGGAAGCAGAAAGCCAACCATTAATCCCCTGAAGCCCAGACAGTGTGTTCTGAAGGGCATCAAGAAAGGACTGAATCTTTTTGGTGTCCAGGCTGCTGTTTTCTCTCTTATGAGCTTAAGCATACAGTCACCTGGGAGCATGTGAGAAAGGAGCCAAAGGATTTTGAAGACTGTTATATCATTGGCATGACATAAACCCAACAAGTAAAGTCTGCTGCAGCAGTGATTCTGCAGTCCACTGAAATACATAACCAAGTTAAAGTAAACAGTTTTTGTCAAAAAATGGAACTGTTTCAGTTTAAAAAATTAAATATGGGAAGTTTCCACCAAAATGGTACTTAACTTTCCAGCAATGGAGAGGTGCTAGCCAACCATGTATTCTCTAAACCTCAAAGTGGAGCACACTTCAATGGCAAGAAAGTTCTGAAGAATTTGGCACCCAAACCACAGATTACCCTGGCTCTTACCTGAGTCCATAAGCAGTTAGGGTATGTGGAAGGTACTTGAACTATGTAATATTATTTCCCCAAAGAAGAGGGAACAAATCAACCTACTGCCATTGACCACAGAATATTCTTGGAATATTTTCAAAAAATAAATTTCTTCTATAGGGGATTTGGTGGAAATACTTTCCTCAGTCAGGGTCAAGGATCCTGATAGAAATAACAGAAGATGCCATTGTCCACTTCCCTGTCAGCAGGGACATAAGTGCTATGACACAAAACTGCAGAAGACCATCAGATTTACTAGTCAGTGACAAAGTATAAATTCAAAACCCACTGGAAAGTCTACAGTCTGAAAAGTACAGTTTTGTACCTACCATAAATGTAGATGTTCGAAGATCCACATTGCTGCAGTCCTTACACTTGGGTAGTCCGCTGTCCTCGGTCGGCCCGAATATCAAAGTATTAGGCTGACGTCGGTCAAGGCGCTTAAGACTGACATCAGGACGTCAGGGTACAAATGCGCATGACCGACGTCATATCCTCAGTCTTTTCTTGCCCCAGATGTCAGAAGACCCTAAACAGAAAGGTCAAAACCAAAAGACAGCAAAAAACAACCAACCACCCTTGCACTAATCATATGTACAATATATACAATATCCACAATATTCACAACCCAAACCACACAACCGCCTCTAACTACAGAGGGGAAGGAGGGAGGGTAAATTGGACTGCAGCAATGTGGATCTTCGAACATCTACATTTATGGTAGGTACAAAACTGTACTATGTTCTTCATCTCACATTGCTGCAGTCCTTACACTTGGGTAGAATCCCAAAGCAGAGGTAAGGGAGGATGGCAAAACTATAAAGCAGTAGGAGCTGCTAAAATGCCCTGTAAAACTGCAGTGGCAAAACCAGCCCTAGATTTAGAGTAAAGTGGAAGGTGGTAATGCTTAGAGAAAGTATGCACTGAACTCCAAGTAGCTGCCTCCAAAATATCTTTAGTTGCCACCCCCCTTAAAAAGGCTGTAGAAGTGGCAGTAGCCCTAGTGGAATGAGGCCTAATCCCAGCTGGAATCTCCTTACCATGATGGGAATAACAGAAAGCAATACAAAACCCAATCCACTTAGAAATAGTTTGTTTTGACACAGGCTTGCCCTGAGAACCCAAAGCAAATGAAACAAATAACTGCTGAGACTGCCTGAACCCTTTACTTCTGCTTAAATAATATCGCAACTGCCTGTGTATATCCAAGGTGTGCAAAATCTTTTCCCCTTTATTTTGGGGGTTTGCATAAAAAGTAGGCAAATGAATAGTTTGGTTTAAAGCCACACTAGAAACCACTTTAGGCATAAAGGAAGGATTAGTACGTAAAGATACCCTATCCTTATGGAAAATTAAGAAAGGCTCAACTGCCATAAGGGCCTGTAATTCAGAAACCCTTCTCAGAGGTAATGGCCAACAAAAAGCAGTCTTCCATGATAAATATTTCAACTCGGCAGTAGCTGCAGGCTCAAAGGTTGTAGAGTGAGTTTCTCCAACACAAAATTGAGATCCCAAGCAGGAGTAGGAGCTCTACATTGGGGTCTTATATTCTTTGCCCCTCTAAGGAATTGCTTAAACAAAGGATGAGAAAATAATGGTGGGTCACAGTCATAGTGAGCAGAAATTGCTGCAGCATGAACCTTAATAGAAGAGAAGGACAAACCTTTGTCCAGTAACTCAGCAAGATATTGAAGAGCCACACTTAAATTAGGCTTAGAAACATCAAATTCCTTTGCTGCACTCCAGAATAAAAATCTCTTCCATTTATCTGCGTACACTTTCCTTGTACTAGGCCTTCTGGCCTCCAAAATAACATTCAAAACTTGCTGTGGAAGCTGAGACCCTCCAGGGTTTAAAACAGAATATGCCAGGCTGTTAGGTGAAGAGAGTGACGTTTGACATTGAGTAAATGACTGTTCTCCTGAGACAGCAGGTGTGGAATCGAAGGCAAAGGCCATGGAGGCTCCCGTACCAGACTTCTCAGTAATGGGTACCAGTGCTGTCGAGGCCAATCTGGAGCTATTAAAATCATCTTTGGCTTGTCCTTTGGGAGGAGAGGCAGAGGTGGAAAGGCATACACATGAAGATTGCTCCAATTGAAAGAAAGAGCATCCACTTTCCAGGCTGTGGGATGAAACCTTTTTGTGCAAAACTTTGGCAGCTGGTAGTTTAGTGGAGAAGCGAACAGATCTATGTCTGGAGTTCCCCATGACACTGTCAATTTCTGAAATACATGAGGATCCAATTTCCACTCGTGGGGATCCATAATTCGTCTGCTCAACACATCTGCTAAGGAGTTCTGTGCTCCCGGCAGAAACCTTGCCTGAAGATTTAGCTGTAAACTGAGAGCAGTCTCCCACAAAATCATTGCTTGTCTGCATAGAGGATAAGAATGTGTTCCCTCTTGCTTGTTGATGTACCACATGACAGTTGTGTTGTCTGTTAGAACCAACACCTGCCCTGGAAGAAGTAAATCCTTGAAAGCTATTAATGCAAATTGGACTGCTAACATCTCCTTCAAGTTGATATGTAGATGTTGTAGTCTGGCAGGCCACGTGTCTTGTATCCACTTTCCATTTAGATGAGCTCCCCAAGCTTTGTCTGAGGCATCTGTCGTTAGAATCTGACTCGCCTCTGGCCGGGTCACAGAGAGTCCCTTGTTTAGGTGACATTCCTGAGCCCACCACAAAAATTCCTTTTGAATGCAAGGTATTATCTGAATGACAGTGTCCATATCTTGGCAGTGCTGTGTCCATACATTTTGAGATACCATTGTAGCTTCCTCATATGCAGTTTGGCATTGGGAAGCACCAGAATACAAGATGCCATGAACCCCAAGGCTTGAAGGACTGTCCTTGCAGTCAGCCTGGACTGATGAGACAATTGATGGAAGTAAAGGGAAAGATTCTTTTGTTTGTCCGGGGTCAAAAAGGCCATCTGGGATGCTGTATTCAGTCTCACACCCAGAAAGCACATGTCCTGAGAGGGTACTAGACTGGACTTTATTTCGTTCACAGAATACCCCAGGCATCTTAGCACTGCTATCACATATTGCAAATGATGAAGAAGTTCGTCCCTTCCTTGGGCCAGAATCAGGCAATCGTCCAAATAAGGATAGATCTGTATTCCTTTTAGCCTGAAGAAAGCTATCACTGGAGCCAGAACCTTCGTGAACACACTGGGTGCAGTAGATAAGCCAAAGGGCAATGCAGAGAACTGATAATGAGAAGTCCCAGCTTGAAAACGCAGATACTTCCTGCAACTTAGCCTGATAGGAACATGAAGGTAAGCCTCCTTGAGATCCAGAGTCACCATCCAGTGATCTTTGCCCAGCAGAGGTAAAAGCTGTTGTAACGTCAACATTTTGAACTTGGGAATGTCCAGATAAGTGTTGAGGATAGATAAATCCAAAATTGGTCTCCACGTGTTCCCCTTCTTTGGTACTAGGAACAGGCGAGAATAAAATCCTAGGCCCACTTCTGGCAGAGGGACTGGCTGTATGGCTCCTATTTGAAGCAGCAGAGAAATTTGTTTGTGAGCCTCTATTCTTTGCTGAGGAGGAACGTCTGGCATGCCTTTGAAAGGAGGTAAGGTATGGAAATAAAACTTGTAACCTTGGTGTATAATATCCAATACCCATCTGTCCTGGGTAATTAAACTCCAATTTTCTTTGAAGAGTGCCAACCTTCCTCCCAAAGGTGCTGCCAGACAAGAAGGCTCTGGCAGCTGAAAAGGTAGGTCATTGGGCCTGTTTACGAAAGGACTGGCCCCTGCCCTCACCCGAAGACTGTGCAGGTGAACTCCCTGTTCTAGGTCTGAAAGAGCCCTGAGCTCTGCCCCTACCACGTCTAGATCTTCGTCTAGATCTTCCCCTAGACTGTGAATCATAAGAAGGGTACGTCCACCCCTTAGCAGGCCAATTCCTGCTAAACTTCGGAGGCTGAACCTGCAAAAATCTTTAACAAAGCCCCCTGCCCCCCCCTTAAAAACTTAAAAACCCTTTTCTTCCAAAAATTTTCCCCCCCCCTTTAAGAACTGCCCCTCCCCCACCCAAGACTGAAGAAAATGGCGTCTGCTGTGTCTTATATACCCGTCGCACTGACGTCAGGAAAGAAAGTGATGACAACCGACGCCGGACCTAGACTTTGGAATTCGGCTGACCGAGGACCCGCCTGACGGCAGGAGAACCCATCTGTTATGACTGCAGCTGTATGCATGATGAACATCAGTCTTAAGATACCAGATGTACATGTTCAGAAAATCTCTGAAAATGAAACCAAGCAAGAACAATAATTGCAGCAGAGTCAGCACAATCCTAAATATACTTTAAGGCAGAATTCAAATAATCCTTGCTATCAGCAGATGGTAAAAAGGTAGAAACGTTCCTTATATTATCAAAACAATTTAGCATATATTTCAACATATGAGCCTGATAATTTTGAATTCTGACGGCTAAGGTTGTAAGAAGTTGTAAGTTCTCTTTCTAAATCTGTCAAAGGGTTTCCCATCTTTGTCAGTACAGGAAAGATTAGCATTTACCAGATATTTATTAGCAGCTGGGCTGGAAGAAGAAATAGCTGCAGGTTCAGATCTGGGAATGAGAAAAATACTTGTATGACACAGTGACACTGAACAGTCGGTCAGCCTTTTAAGGGGCTGGATATTATGTATCTGACTTAGGACAGTATACCTTGAAAAAAAAGTCCTTTATAGCTGGCAAAAGAGGAGAAAGTGGAGAAACAGGAGTGGTTACTGGTATATCCACTTTAACCATAGCATATTTCCTCAAAGAATGATATCAACTTGCTGCCACTGAAACAGATTATTCTAGAAATAGTTTTCAGCAAAAAAAGTTTTGCTATAAGGATTCGGAGTCAGGGATCTGGCCACTTCATTGTCATCTTCATCAGAGAAATTATTAGAGGAAGATGACCTGCTTTTCTCACAATTTAAATTATTCTCCAGAGATTTTAAAGCCTGTAAAAACTCCTGAGCCAGAAAATAAATTGTTCCTGATCAATAGGATCAATTTTGGAAGATAAATTATGTCTTTATTCTTTTTAGGGACCTCTCTAGAAGGGAACCAAGTCAGGGGTGGTACCTCATCTCCTGAATAGGTTTCTTCCTTCAGATACAAAGGGATGCACTCCCTGCTGAAACTCCTTGGACCAAAGAAAGTGGATCTTACATACCTGCAAAGGACACCGGAACAGCAGCACAGGATGTGGGTAACCCCCCAGTCCATATTAACTAAAACTACAGTAAAAGGATCCAGGGGAGGTGAGTGGTCCAATGAACAACCAATGACTTCAGCAGAGTCACCCACCAGCAGCTGAGACATTGATTGAGCCCATGGTGTCCTGCTGAAACTCCTTTGACCAAAGATAGTGGATCTTACATACCTGCAAAGGACACCAGAACAGCACCACGGGATGTGGGTAACCCCCCAGTCCATATTGACTAAAACTACAGTAAAAGGATCCAGGGGAGGGGAGTGGTCCAAGGAACAATCAATGACTTCAGCAGAGTCACCCACCAGCAGCTGAGACATTGATTGAGCCCATGGTGTCTGCAAGGGCTCCTCATTAGACTTTTTCCTTCAGATGGGAGAGAGTAGGAAATGAGGTAGTGTCATCCAATAGCAGAGAATGAATTTTCAAATGCAGTAAGCAGTGCTGGAAAGAAATGGTAAAAGTGTACAAAAGCACCTAAAACTCTTATCCTCTTCTTAAAATACACAAGTTCCAATAAAACAACGCAACTTCCAATAAAACAATCAAAATGTTACAAATGGCACACTTTTCTCTAGAAACAGTGTACATGTAAGCAATAATCCTGACTAGCCAGCCTGACTACAGCCAATTGCTTGTTTCTGATAATATAATAAATATAGTGCTAACACTAACATTCTTAAAGGGACACAGAATTAAATAGACAACAGAAAAATGTGTGGAAGGAAAACCTCAAACGGAACGTACCAGCCCAGCAATGGAAGCAGAAAGCCAACCATTAATCCCCTGAAGCCCAGACAATGTGTTCTGAAGGGCATCAAGAAAGGACTGAATCTTTTTGGTGTCCAGGCTGCTGTTTTCTCTCTTATGAGCTTAAGCATACAGTCACCTGGGAGCATGTGAGAAAGGAGCCAAAGGATTTTGAAGACTGTCCTTGGCATGACATAAACCCAACAAGTAAAGTCTGCTGCAGCAGTGATTCTGCAGTCCACTGAAATACATAACCAAGTTAAAGTAAACAGTTTTTGTCAAAAAATAGAACTGTTTCAGTTTAAAAAATTAAATATGGGAAGTTTCCACCAAAATGGTACTTAACTTTCCAGCAATGGAGAGGTGCTAGCCAACCATGTATTCTCTAAAACCTCAAAGAGGAGCACACTTCAATGGCAAGAAAGTTCTGAAGAATTTGGCACCCAAACCACAGATTACCCTGGCTCTTACCTGAGTCCATAAGCAGTTAGGGTATGTGGAGGGTACTTGAACTATGTAATATTATTTCCCCAAAGAAGAGGGAACAAATCAACCTACTGCCATTGACCACAGAATATTCTTGGAATATTTTCAAAAAAGAAATTTCTTCTATAGGGGATTTGGTGGAAATACTTTCCTCAGTCAGGGTCAAGGATCCTGATAGAAATAACAGAAGATGCTATTGTCCACTTCCCTGTCAGCAGGGACATAAGTGCTATGACACAAAACTGCAGAAGACCATCAGATTTACTAGTCAGTGACAAAGTATAAATTCAAAACCCACTGGAAAGTCTACAGTCTGAAAGAGTAGTTCACAAAACAGTTGAACCAAGATCCTACATAGTTTGTGGGGAACAGGATAACTTGTACAGAAGAGATCAGCAATAGGGGTATGAATGGAGAGATAAAAACAATCAGCAAAAGTAGAGAAGTATTGCTGGAATTGAATTCATACTCAAATGTTGGTGAGCACCTTCATGAGGTAGACCCAATTTTTCACAAAAATCACACCAAGATGACACTGATATATAGACTGTATTTTATATAGCACATATCATGGACAGAAGTAGGTTAAAAATAAAGAAGACAGCTGGGTGCACAAGTCCCAGAATAAAGTGCCCAATCCTGGTAGTCGCACTGGCACTAGGACTAGATGAAACAACAGTGTGGAATCCTCAGGACATGGAAATATTCCTACAGTGGGGCTAGGTCAGGCCCAGGGGGAGGATGGCCCACCTGTTGTAGAAGGAAGTAGTGGTCCACAAAAATTAGTGGGCCAAAAAACATCCATACCGACAATAAATTGGACTATTGAGGATAAGAAAGAAATTATGTGTTGTTACTATTATGGCAAAAGCCGAGAATTTCCAGACAAAAGATATACAAAAAGATTAAGAGAGAAATTAGAGGAAAGAAAAATACTTCCACAAGAAAAACTGTTAGAAGCTTCAAATAAAAAAATTGAGTTCATTAATACAACCCAGCCATGATAGCTTGTGCTATTTGGAAAAAGAAGTGACTAAGGAAGTGAGAAAATTTAAAGAACAACATTTAAAGATGTTTGAAGGGTATAAAAAAGAAATATGGACATGGGAAAGAAAGCAAGATCTGATATGGTACAATATTTATGTGAAGGAGAAAGCCAAATTAATCAACACAAAAAAGGCAGCCCCAAAGATATTCAAAGAGAAATATAAGCAGAGGCATCCAGATATGGAAAATTGCACAATAAAAAAATAAGATCACAGAGGGATTGTAGAACAGAAGATTATTCGAGTAGAAGTTAAGAAAATAGAAGCTGAAATTATGGAATATTTCAGCAGTGAAGGAATCAGTGTACAAAGTCTAACAAAATGAAGGAATCAGTGTACAAAGTCTAACACAGGTCATACGATAGCACCATGAAACAACTAGCCCTCAAAGTAAGGAGACACAAGAGGAGCAGGAGACATATGAAGAAAAAATATGGACATGGGAAATAAAAGGAGATTTAATATGGCGTAATATTTATGCAAAGGAGAAAGCAAAACTAATCAATGCAAAAAGAGCAGCACCAATGATATTTGAAAAGAAATCCAAGCAAAGATCCACATATGGAAAATTTTACAATACAAAAAATAAGAAAAAGAGGAAAAGCAGAAAAGAGCATTAGTAATGGAGAAGTTAAATAAATAGAAACTGAGATTATGGATTACCTGCAAAGTAAATGATTTAACTCGGATAACAGCACAACAGGACAGAGCAATAGACACACAAATTAAGGAGAAACCAGTGGAGTAGGAAGCATCTAATCAGTTGACATATGAAGATACTTTGGAGCCTCCCAAAGGAAACCAGTACAAAGGTTCAGTTGGAGCTATACAGCAAGTGAAAAAACAGGAAACTGTGGCAACTCTAACATATTCAATGTCGTGGAGTGATAGGCCTGGGAGTTCCCATATGAAAGAGCAATGAATGACACAGGGTGAAACTGAAGAGAACATGGCACAGGAAGAAGTTCTGCAACTTTCTACAGAATCCACACAGGAAATGGTGAACACAGTTTAGAAGAAAATGATCTAAGAGTTGCTTGATTTAATAGAGATGGACAGACATATTAATATTAATGAAATTTATAGACTGCAGAGGGTCAATAAAACCCAAAAAGTTAGAAGTCTGATAAAACAAATGAACACAGTATTTAGGACTGTCCATAGAGATTCATACAATATAACACAAGTAAATAGGATACATTACTGTGCAGCAAAATCAATAACTAAGTCCTACCACAAGAACACAGGGTAGTAAGGAAAGAATGGGCAGAAATCGAACGCCATCATGGAAGTATCAAATAGATAAAAATATAAAGCAATTAATACAAGAAATGTCACTGTTAGAAGAGTATAGAAGAGGGAACAGTTCAACAAAAATACTCAGAAAGACAGACGTGATAAAAGCAATGTGGAGTATTATAATGGATAAGGATTTATCATGTACTGTTGCAAATAATAAAGTAAAAATATCAGCACAGGCACTTAGAAGATACACAGATGAATATAAAGGAAAAGTACAAAATAAGCAATTTGTTGATGACCCCAAAAAGGTTTTATAGTGAATTTGGAAACAAGGTAAATGGAATTGAAAGACCACCTAAAAAAAAAGAAATAAATGCATTTTGGAGACATATTCATGAAGATCCTGTGGAACACACAGATCCTAAATGGATAGAAGTAAAAGAAAGAATAAGAAGTTCAAATGTATAGGATATGAAATGGGATGAAGTAATGGCCAGAGAGAGTAAAGAAAAGCCTCTGATTGGAAAACCCCATGCCCAGATGCAGTATCTAATATATATATATATATATATATATATATATATATATATATATATATATATATATATATATATATATATATATATATATATATATATATGTGTGTGTGGATCTAGGACTGTTGAACTAAAGTTCAACAGTCCGAATCCACAATCACCGAACGCACTTTAACGAAAGCGCTTTTACCAGAAAAGCACTTTCATTAAAGTGAGTCAAAAAACAAAAAAAGAAAAACAACAAAAATGTGTTTATGCAGGAGGGGCTATGGCCCCTGAATCCCCCACACTCCCCCCTACTTTAATATTCTCATTCTGAGATCGCACTACAGTGGGGAAAAGGAAAAAATTCCCTTACCCGCACCGTAGTACGATCTCCACAACAGTCATTCCCCCACAACTCCTTCTGGCTGCAGGCATACATACGCGAAACTGCTTTTTCGGTTAAAAGCACTTTCGCGTAAATATGCCCGGCCATTAAGCCTTCGGTGAAAAGCACCATCGAGCATCAGTCCTAGACCTATACACACACACACACACATATATATATATATATATATATATATATATATATATATATATAGACCAATAACTTGCCTTCCGATAACATATAAACTATACATTGGAATTTATGACAAAGTTTATAGTCATTTAGAAGAAAACTGAATTATGGCAATAGAACAAAAGGGTAGTAAAATAAAGTCATATGGAACAAAGGATCATTTGTTGTTAAAGTCACTGTGCAGAACTGTAAAAACGGGAAGAATGTTTGGCATGGATAGCCTACAAAAAAGCATTTGACATTATCCCACATTCATGGATAAAACAGTGCTTAAAAATGTGTAAAAATGTAAAGTACATCACTGTGACCATGAAACAGTGGCAAACCATTTTGCAGTTAAGCCATGATAAAGCACAATTATTATTCCAAGAATAAAAATCCAAAGGGAGATATTCTTGGGTGATTCTCTGTCACAGCTGCTCTTTTGCCTTGGCCTTAACCCATTAAGCTGTCTGCTTAACAGATTGGGTCATAGCTATAATGTGGCTCCCAGAAAGCAACAAAGTGTAAATACTTATCCTCTTTTTGTTGATTTAAAACTGTATAGCTCATCAGATGAGGAACTGAAAGCACAGCTGCAAGTAGTCAAAACTTTTTCAGATGATATAGGAATGTCATTTGGTCTTGATAAATGTGCAGAAGCAACCTTTAAAGCAGGAAAGTTGTAGCACCAAGAAAACACCAGTTTAGTACAAGAATCTGATAAGAGAACTTGAGCAAGAGGGAATGTATAAATATTTGGGAATTAATGAAGGATCAACAACAAAACATGAACAAATGTGAATAAAACTCAGTAAGGAATATTTTAGAAGACTTAAAATTCATCTGGAAAACAGTGTTGACATCTAGGAACAAAGTTCATGCTATAAACCAATTTGCTCTTCCTGTCTTAACTTACAGTTCTGGAGAGCTTGACTGGCCCCAAAAGGTGTTGCATGGATTAGACAGAAAAATAAGAATGATGCTTCATACTCATCAAATGATTTATATAAATCAGTGCATTCCAAGATTGTATATTCCCCGCTCCAGGGGGGTATGGACCTCCATGAAATTAATTACATGTATAGATCTGCAATCGTGGGACTACATACATATCTGCTGACCTCACAAGACCCAAACATATTGAAAATTTTGAAACATGAGGAGAAATAATTTAAGACTACTTCCCTTCTTAGTCTAGCAGAAGCATATCGGCGTCAAGCGGGAATGGAAATCAAACCAGAAGCAGATTAAAATCAGCCAGCAACTGAATGTGCCAAAAAATGCTTGGTGCCAGAGCCATGGGATCAAGCTCAATGCCAAGACGTGTATAGTTATCCTGTCTGGGAAAAACCATGTACCCATGAATTACCACATAAGTGGTAGTACACTAAACACTGAAAGTCTGATAAGAGACTTAGGAACACAGGTGGACAGTGGTCTCACCTTCGATAACAACATTGTCACAACAGTCAGGAAATCCTTCTGTGGCGCATCTCATCATCAAGGGCTTTTCATCCAGAAAAAAGGAGGTCACTGTCCCACTGTACTCATCCGTCATTAGACCCATCATAGAGTACAACGCCCCATTTGGTATGTACCTCACAAGACATCTGCAACAACTGGAAAGGCCACAGAAACACCTCACTAAAAGAATCACAGGCCTAAAGCAGATGCCCTATGCTGACCAACTAAAAAAACTCCAGCTATACTCTTTTGCATATCGTCTACTCAGAGACGATCTCTGCTTAACATACAAGGCCATGTCAAACCCAGAGCTGTTGGACATGCTACACTTAAAGAAATCCCAATCCATCAGAGTTGCATGCTCCAGGGACCTAAACCTTGTCATCACAATGAACAAAACATGTTGGAAGGATAGGTTCCTGACCCATACTCCCCATACCCTGGAATAGACTGCCCATACATGTCAAGCAGAGCGTCTCTTTGGCCCTCTTCAAAAGGAACCTTGACAACTGGATGGGAGATAGGAAATTTACCCCAGGGATCACTTCAGTTGCCCTGCTAGACAGGGGTCCAGGGAAGTAAATATTATGGGAAGAAATAGGCAGGGAATTGTTATGGCTAGGCTTGTACAGGCCCTAGGGCAAATAACCTAGTATCAACCTATGAAGAATATAAGGTGAAGGATCAGATGACAAGACAAGAAATGTGGAAAATGCATAAATATAGTTGCAAGTATAGAAAAGTCCTGGAACAACCCCATGTTAATCAGGATTGAATGCAGGAATGGTTAAGGAGAGGCAAATTCAAACCAAAAGATGAAAGGTTAACGTTGGCGATCCAAAATAGTGGACTACATACATGTTGGCTTATAAAGTCCACTGAACATGTGGGCAAAACAGACAAATGTAGGTTTTGTAAAACAGAATTGGAAACAGCTGCACACCATGTAGCTGGTTGTGACATACTAATGGCAGGACTGTATACTGAAAGGCATAATAATGTGGCAAGACTGTTGCACTAGGTATTGTGCAAACATTATAATACCGAAGTTGCTGAAAAACACTGGAAACATGAGACACAAAGCATCACAGAAAATAATTAAGTCTATATCACATGAAATCACCCATTACCAGCAGTTCAAAAGATAGATGTGAGAAAACCAGACACAGTGATCCATGAAAAAAGACAAAAGTAGCATGTATCATTAAAATCACCACACCCAGTGACTACAGTGTCTTGCACACAGAGAGACACAAAATACCAGGATTTGCAGGCAGAAATGAGAGCAATGTGGAAGAAAGATAGCCAGACAGTTCCAATAGTAGTAGGAGCAACAGGCCTTATAAAAGATAACATATCTAAATAAGATTGTAGATTATCAATACATGTAACTCCGCACGAATTGCAGGAGTCATTAATGGGTACATTGCTCTGTGAAGAGCACTTCAGGCTGACATCAAAGACTGAAACATTACTAATTTCATGAACTTTAATATACTTTGACTTAGGAATGGGGTCCATTCCCTTCATGGTATTAGAAACCCAAAAGATTTGGGGAAATTAAAGAAATCAGACATCTGTATTAGACAAACACATTGAAGTTCTAGAAAGATGAGCAAGCAGACTATTTCTACAAGTCCTTTTGCAACAAGAAGACCTGCACACGAGGACAATACTTGTGAGGTTGTCCATCCAAAGGAAACTGCTGTACAGCAATAAACATCATAAATCCAGGACTAGCTGCCCAATATTAAAGGTCCTGTTAAATTCCACAGATACAGCAGACAGTAAAAGTAACTAGACAGATGCATGAAGTGTTGCATACATTTAAGGATTGGAAAGTTCAATAAATTTTTCTTGAATATGCATAAAAGTTTATTTTCATGTAAACAACCTTTGAAAAGTATAGTGCTCATTTACAGTGGTTAATGGAGCATAAGGCATGCTTCGCAGAAGTGCCTTTTTAGCCATAAAAAAGGAGCATGCTAGACATTGATCATAAACCTTTTAATGTTAGACACTGATCATATACCTTTAAATGCTACCGAGCTAACAAAAGTGATTAGCATGTCTTATTATGGCAAGCACTTTGTAAAACTGACCTCATGGAGTTCCAAGAACATGTTCTGTATCAGTGTGTTATTCAGAAAAAGACTGCTGACAGGACACACACTACTTTGCTGACTACCCCTAGCATTCATTACCTGTCATCTTTCCATGCTTACAGGAACTTCCAAACACCAAGCTTGACAGTCGACAGATCATGAAGATCTCTGCTGCTCGTCTGACTGTTACTCCTCTTCAGCAGCATATTTCACTGGTTCTATGCAATCTGTACTGTGCAAGTCTGCATTGGCTTCTGCTCAGATATGGAATAATTTACACAGTCTTTAGTATCCATTCATGACTTTGGTCCCTCTTGTCTTAAAAAGCTAGACTTTATTTAATTTTGTTTACCAGGACAGTCCGACTGGGTGACAGCCCATTTTCACCAGAGTCCCAGGGAGAAAAAAAGCTCCAGAATAATTACATTAATTGTTACAAACAACATTTGCAGATGTAGAATAATCTTACAAAAACAAAAATTTAACAGAGAACAATATTTAAAAGATTTTGCAAAGAAACCCAATGCAAGAAAGACGAGTATTTACAAGAGAGAGAAATTATAAAGGAAAAATAAGGTACTTTTTGCATAGAGATTTGTTTATGTGACATAGTAGTCAAAGGCTGAGGGTATAAAAAGTTGAGCCAGAGAAAAGTATATAGCTGTATAGTTTAGTTCTGCATGTAAATGCTAATTTACACTTAGGACTTGGACTCCTCTTGCCTGAAACAGATAGTCATCTCCAGTCACCCTGCTTGGTCTTGCACTCAGCTTCCACTGGGCTGCTGATAGTTCTACATGTGCACCTCCACACATTTGGCATTTATTTGTTTGCCTTTCAGGCTCCCACTAGTGGGACTTAAATTTACCTATATGGGATGTAGCTTTGGGAGTGTCCCCTTCTTGACCTGTTTTTGTAGGTCACTTAAAAGCTATCTTTATTAAACAGCCTTTGACAGCATAGGGCGATTTTAATCATTTTAACTGCATTTTACTTTTAATTTAGATTTTTCACTATTTCATTGTGTTTTATGTACAATATGTTTCATGTTCTGTCACTCATTTATTCTTGCTACCTTTGTAAGTGAAAATAAAAGATGAAGTCATAGTTGGTTGTTCTTCTTCTTTTGGCTTTTCCCGGTTAGGGGTCGCCACAGCCGAACTCAGGTCTGCTAATCATTGGCAGTAGATTGTTTTATGGGTGCTGAGGTGCCAGCTCGACGCCCAACCTTCAGTGAAGGCACACCCAAAGTCATAGTTGGTAACAGATTGATATTCAAAGACGTGTTAGTCCTGGAACAGTAAGACTGATATAGACTTACATATACCAAGTACTAGACTGCAGTATCACAGAACATTCTTTTTCTTTGAGATTTGGCAATCTGATATCACATACATGTATGCTTTGCCCTGGAGAACAGAAATATTTAAAATTCATTGCTTTCCTGTATTTTTGTAGGCTAGCCTCAGAATTACAATAGGAAGTTACTTTGTTTCAAACGTTTTTCTCTGTTTGAGCTGTTTTGCTATCTATGCTAAGAGCCCATTTACTTATTTTTAGTAATTTTTGCTATACAGAGCAACTTAGGGGTGAAAAAGCAGCTTTACAAGTAACAGTTTTCCCCTTGTCCCTCAGTTTAACCTTCTTGAAAAGGGGCCAAAAAACAGCTCCTCGTCAAATGGCGTTTCAAACAATTGCAAGTTAACTTGTTCAGGTATGGAAGCCTTAGTCAAACGTCTGTATGTACTGCAGTGCCTGTGATTTCCCTACCAACAGGATGGCCATCTACAGCTTTATAGCCACCCTTAATGGTATGCTTCTCAACTTCTAAGGTTCTCTGAGTTAGCACAGAAACTCGCTTTTAGGGCTTCTGCCTCAGATTCTCTGGTCACATCTAGTTTTCCTCAGGATAACTTCCTGCTATTGAATCATGTTAAGCCAGGAAGGCTATGGCCATTATAAAAAGTGTGGAAGATGTGTGCATTCTTACTGAAATGGTAAACGACTCTGCTTCTCCTATAAGGGTGGGTATTTGATTTCTACAACAATGAACTTCTTGCTGTGTGTTGTGGTTACTAAAAGATTGGTGTATAGTGACATATTAAAATCATTACTGAATGCTGGAATATTTGTTGTGATCATATGTACTTATTCCTTCATTCTATATGAAAATACGCCTAGTTAATTCAAAGATATAACAAGTGGCTGATGCCTGGAAAAGCTTAAAAGTATAGAAAGAAGTTGTGGAACTATAAGAAATGTCCAAGCAATGATAGGATATATATCTAAATGTAGGTATGACACATAGGAAACTGATAAGGAATACAAGAAAAGACTTTAAATTGAGACTGGCTTTTAATACAGATAAGAAAACTTTACAGGAAAGGACAGTATAGTAATATCTGTATAGTCAAGGAAGTAGTACTAATAAGGGGTAAGGAACTGGCTCCTCACTTTTCTGACAAATTTTTAGAGATATCAAGAAATAAAGCTGAAAAAAAAATGTCTGGAGAAAATTATGATTACTATGATGACTGTCCCCTTATAACTGTGCACATATCTTTCTACAGCTTCAAAGACTAAGACCAAATATATCAGCATGGTCAGCTGGACTTAATTGGCTATTTCTGTTAAATTTTTATGATTTCTTCCTTAAAATATGGAAAATAGCATTTGTGGAACCTACATTTAAGGGTTGGGGGGGCAGTAAATTCAATTGATAACTATCATCCCATAAGTTTGACTTCCATTGCTGGCAAATGTTTTGAGAGATTAACACATAAATTAATGTATTTGAAGTTAAAACCGGACCTAAACATTAGCATAGTTTTGCTGAGGGAAGGTCATGGTTATCAACTGATAATGTTTTATCAATATATATGGGAAGCCTTTGATATGGGCTTATCAGTAGATGGAGTTTTCTAGGATTTAAAAAAAGCATTTGAAGGAGTTCCACAAAGTAAAATAATTAAAGTAATGTCTAGAAATATTAATAGGACTATTATAAAGTGGGTAGTAAACTGGCTAACTTTTAAGGTCAAAATTGATGAAATCACCTCTAGGGATACACCATTTTGTTGGAAGTACCAAAAAGGTCTGTATTTGAATCTATACCATATGCAATACTTATGTCCAACTTAGTGATTAAGGGCACTTGGAGAAATAAATTTGGACATGACAAAACTGGGAATATAGTGAACTCAGTTTCTGATCGAGAAAGACTGCAAGATTACTGATGAAATGTATAAATGGTCATGAAAAAGTCAGATGGACTTTCACACCAGGAAACAAAAGTGTTGCATTTTAGTAAAATCAATCCAGGTTACCCTTACACTATAAAAAAGTCATATTTGATGGTGAAAAAATTAAGGACTTGGACAGAATTGTTGACAGAGGGCTCATATATGGTGAAAATGTACAAAAAGCAGCCAGGAATGAAACAAAAGAAAATACAGTAACTCTCTACTGTAAGTATGAGACTCAGCAATTCTGAGGTTCATAATTATAAAATATATTTTAAGAGCATATCCAGTAGCAAAAAATAAGTTCTACTGTCAATTTATAAGGTAGTTATAAGACATTACTGAGTACTGCACAGCAGCCTATGTCTAGAACTGTTCCCAATATCAGAGATAGGAAAAAATACAAAGATAAGGCAAATTGATAAAGTTAAATAACATCTAATTAATGAGGACAGACTGGCCAAGCTATCACTGTATTCAGTTACCCAAAGACTGGACAGAGGGGGCAATAAGAAACGACATCCTGGCATCACTAATTGGTACTGAATTCACTTCATATTTATTGGAAACTAGAAATAACCATGTATTAATAAATAAAGGAAAGTTGTGTAAAATCTTACCATAATCATAGATGTCCTCTTCCATGTTGCAGTATTCTACATGTGGGTTTACCCTTCTTCCTTCCACTTTGTGCAGCCTGGATTCAAAAGATTTTCAGTCCCTCTAGGTGTGTCAGACATCTGACGTGGCAGCAGGAATGTAGGCCATAAAAGTGACATCTGCATGCACCAGCCCTCAGAACCGAAAAAGCCCCAGTCAGAACCAGTCCTATAAGGCCATAGCCTGTCCAGTGCCACCAAGGAGAGCAAGTGTAACCAGATAGGAGGGAGGGAAGGAATACTGCAACATGGAAGAGAATGACATCTATGGTTATGGTAAGATTTTACACAACTTTCCTATGTCCTTCTATTCCAATGTTGCAGTATTGTACATGTGGGTGAGTGCAAAAGCTCACTGAGAATTGGGTGGTGGCCTAGATGAGGTTTCTAGGAATCCATGTAGGACAACTCTGGCAAACCCTGCCCTGTCTTTGGAGATATGATCTAGCTTGTAGTGCTTGGTGAAGGTGTGCACAGAGGACCAAGTAGCTGCTTCAAGGATGATGTTGGTGTCTAGCCCTTAAAGAAGGCTACAGTAGAGGCCATTGCTCTGGTGGAGTGGGCTTTGACATTACCCTGCAAGGTCTTCCCATGGTGAAAGTAATAGAAGGAAATGGCCCTTGAGATCCAGGCCGATATGGTCTGTTTGGTCACCACTTTCCCCAAAGCCCTGGGGAGGAAGGAGACAAATGGTTGGTCTGATTTCCTAATGGGCTTGGATTTATGCAGGTAAAACCTAAACTGCCTGTGCACATCTAGGGAATGAAGTACTCTCTTACTATCCCCCTGTGGGTTGGAGAAAAAGGTAGGCAGGTGAATGGCCTGGTTCAAGGATAGGTCTTTCACTACTTTGGGTGTGAATGATGGATTGGTCCTGACAGTCAACCCTGTCAAGGTGGAAGACTAAGAAGGGTGGTGTAGCCATAAGACCTTGCAGCTCTGAGACCTTTCGGGCTGAGGTCAGAGCTACCAAAAAAAAACAGTTTTTCATGTGCAACATTTTATGGGAGCCTTGTCTACTGGCTCAAAGGAGGATAAAGTGAGTTTCTCTAATACATAGTTAAGGTCCCAGGGAGGGGCGGGGTAAGGTTTCCTGGGTGGTCTCAAGTGCAGTACCCCTTTGAGAAAAAGTTTAGCTGAAGTCTGTATGCAAGGGGAGGGTCCATAGGTAATCAGGCAGAAATTGCAGACAAATGTGCTTTTAGAGATGAGTAAGCCAGTCCTGTCTGCATTAGTTCACACAGGTAAGACAGGATTAGAGGAATGTTGTTTCCAGTGGGATCCAACTGTATTTTAGGACACTAAACAGAAGACCATTTCCACTTCGAGAGATAGGATTTTCTTGTGTTGGGCTTCCCTGCCTCCTACAGGACACTGAGCATGTCCTGTTGTGCAAGTGTCTGAAGGGGGTCAGAATCCTATCAGCCACAGAGAGAGGTGCAGGGATTGCCATGGTGGGTGGAACTGAGTCCCCTTGTCCTGCATGAGCAGGTCCACTGAGGGAGGGTAACTTGTGGTGATTGCCCTTGGACAAATGAAGGAGAAGGGGGAATCAGTGCTATCTTAGAATTTTCAGCAGTACCTTCTGAATCAAGGGAAAAGGGGGGTGCATACAGGAATTTCCCCTTTCAGGACATTGAGAAGGCATCTGTTGCCAGTGCCTTGGGCCGGGTGTCCTAGTGCAGTAACCAGGGAGTTGTCTGTCTATGGAGGAGGCAAACAGGTCTATTTGAGGTATACCCCACCTGTGGACCAGATTCAGGAAAACATCTCTTTGAAGCATCCATTCATGGTTGTTTGAGATGGTCCTGCTTAGGTGATCTGTCTGAGCGTTGTGCAGAGAGGGTATGTAGGCTGCCTGTAGGGTAATTCCCTGTGAGGTGGCCATATCCCACACCTGCAGAGCTAATCTGCACAGGAGGTAAGATTTTGTCCCTCCCTGTTTGCTGAGATACCACAGGACTGTGGTGTTGTCTCTGAATATCTTGAGAGGGCCTTTCTCTAGATAGGGTATGAAGGCCTGTAGAGCAAAGAGGATTGCTCTCATTTCTCTGAGGTTTATGTGTTCTAGTTTGTGTCTGTCTGTCCACACACCTTGCACTTTTCTTAGTCCTAGGGTTGCTCCCCATCCCAGATCTGAAGCATCTGTGCATAGTCTGGGAGGATGTGGGTGTTTGAAGATGGAGGCCTGGGTTCTTGGTCACCTGATCCACCCACCATCACAATTCCTGCTTCAAGCAGGAAGGAGGGGAGCCCTGAACTCTAGGGGATGGGAGTGTTGAGTCCACACTGACTGAAGGCACCCACCATCACAATTCCGGCTTCAAGCAGGAAGGAGGGGAGCCCTGAACTCTAGGGGATGGGAGTGTTGAGTCCACACTGACTGAAGGTGCCATTGTAGTTTCCTCGTGCAGTCTCGCTAAGGGCAAGATGGGTATGGTGGCTGCCATCTAACCCAGACGTCTCAGAAATTGCCTTGCTGTCAATTCTGAAGCTTGAAGGGCACCCAGTAGATGGTGTGATAGGAACACCACCTTCTCGGGTGGTAGGAAGGCCTTAATAAAGTCTGTCCAGATTCTGTAGTCCAGGAAGACAATGTCCTGTGCAGGCTCCAGGTGAGATTTTGGTAAGTTTAATAGGAAACATAGAGACTGCAGGAGGAGCAGAAGAGCCTGAGTGTAAAGAAGAGTCTTTTGATCAGGTGCCTGAATTAGTCATCTAGGTTGAGGAATACTTGGATGCCCTTTGTCCTGCAGTAAGCGATGACTGGAGCCAGACATTTTGTGAATACCCTAGGAGCAGTGGAAAGCCCAAAGGGCAAGGGACAAAAGTGAAAATGTGATGAGCCTGCCAGAAATCTGAGGATTTCCTGAAGGTGAGCTTTATTGCTATGTGGAGGTTAGGCATCCTTTATGTCTAGGGCTGCCATAAATCCTTGGGGTAGGATGAGGGGAAGAGGGTAGGGAGAGTGAGCATCCTGAAGTAGGGAGTCTTAAGAAGGGGTTGAGATGAGAGAGGTCTAGGATAGGCCTCCGTGGTCCATCCTTTCTGGGTACCAGAAATATTCTGGAGTAGAATTATTTTCCTCTTGATTCTGTAGGCACTGGTTCTATAGTGCCTTGTACTAATAAGGTTTGCAGTACCTGTCAAGAGGGGTAGCTGACTGCTGGGAGACTGAGGCATGCATAGCCTTGTTGGGGGCGTGATCCAGGTCATAAAGTTACTGTTCTGTATGATGTACAGAACCCATATCTCTGAGGTAATGAGACACCACACAGGGAGACAGTGAGAGAGATAGGCAAAGAGGGGAGGGATGCAGGAGGGGTGGGGAGAGAGATTGGCAGGCAGTCAGACACTACCTGCCCTATCTGGAAAGAGATGCCTTTGGCTGGAGGAAGGAGAAGCTCTAGCCAGAGGGGGCTGTCTTCTAGGGGGTCTCCTGGACCTTGGGAGGGGGACATAGCCCTAGTGGTTTTCCTGATGAATTGTGTCTTTGCTGGGTAGTTCCTGTGGAACTTAGGGATGGGCAAGATTAGCAGGTGTTTAAGGTCCTGCAATTCTTTGCCTTTTTGTTGCAGGGACTTACAGAGGTCAGCCACTTTTCCACCAAACAGGGCAGAGTGATCCAAAGGTGCAACAATAAGTTTGCCCTGAAGTCATCAGGGAGGGGCTGAAGGCATAACCAAGAATATCTTCTTCATGCAGAAGCTGATGCAACTGACCTGGCTGAGGTGTCAGCTGCATCACAGTTTCATCTTGAGGAGTGTCTATTCACCCGAGAGGTGCGAGCTAGCAGGGACAACAAGGAGGCTTTGGCTGCACAATCTAGGATGTCAGCTAATTCCTTAGTGGCCTTGTCCAGTAGGGCTAAGGAATACTTGGTCATGTGAGTTTGGTAGTTAGTGGCCCTGAATGACAATGGGGCAGAAGTGTATATTTTCTTCCTCAACCTTTCCATTGTTTTGCTGTCCTTGTCAGCTGGAAGAATGGTAAGTGGTAGGGAGCAGCTTGGAAGCCCTATCAGTAGGAATGGAAACAGTGGCTGGGTCAGCGGGAGGGCACTTAATCAGAAATTTCTCTGTCTCAAAGACTTTGTAGAGTATATCTGCTCTCCAAAGGACTGGAGGTTAGGAGTCAGGGTTGATGGAAGCAGAGGCAAAGGCATCCAGGAAGGCCGGCTGAATGGGGGTAATAGCAAAAGGACTGGGGGAGTCCATCTGTATCAGGTCATAAAATCTCTTTTGTAATTCCATCATATCTGAGGCTTCCCACTTAAAGTGGTCTTTCATCATGTTGATTGTCTCCCCAAAAGTTAAATCTTCCACTGGTGAATCGGGCTCAATTGGGCCTTCTTCCAGAGATCCATATCCCAGGAGGCAAGAAATCTGAGAAAAGTAGGTGAGGGAGTCCTCTGAGGAATCAGACAATTCCTCCTCCTCCAGATGTTCTACCCTCCTTTCACAAATTAGAGGTCTAAGACTTGGGAGGGGAGGACCAGTGGTAGGGGGTCCCTGTAGTGGTAGGCCTAAGGGCCATGAAGGCATTAAATAAACTCTGGCTGTAGGCCTGCCGATCGGGCATGCTTTCAGAAGCAGGAGAAAAATGTTTGTTTTTTTTAAGAGGCCTACCTAACATCTGGCTGGGCGAAGTCCCCAGGTCAGGTGTAGGGAGGTGGTGGGGGAATCAGATGTACCCATAGAAAGCACTAGTTCCCCCTGGAGTCTAAGGTATATGCCAGTAAAGCCTCTAAGGACATACCGTCCACTCGGGATTGTGAGGCTTCCTCAGTGGTACCCGTTTTATCCACATTGGCAGGAGCCAAATCCTTGGTCAAGCCAATGTCAGCCACAGAATGAGGAATGGTCAGTAGAGGCACAGCTGAATAAGTAGGCTGCAAGGTCTTGGCCCTTTCCTTTGGCAGTTCAGAGGGGGTGTTGGATGCGGCCTCCATCCCTAATGCGATTTGTTTTAATCGTTGGTTTTCTAAGTACAGATATAAGGCCTGAAGACAGCGACGTAGGGTCTTAGAAATAGTGCAGCTGTCATGGCTGTGTTCCCTACCTAAACAAGAGAGACCTTGATCATGGACGTCTTTGTGGGGAGTCTGCTGACCCCACTTACACTTGTCTTTTCTGGATGACATGAACATACTAGAAGAAATAACAGTAGGACTGTAAGGATCCCCAACGGGGTACTTAACTGAATTTTTCTTGATCCAACTTTCGTGAGAAGCAGGAGCACCTGGTGTATGACTGATGGCTGAAAGTTCAGAGGGCTGGTGCATGCAGATATCACTTTTGTGGCCAACATTCCTGCTGCCACGTCAGACATCAGATGCACCTAGAGGGACTGAAAATTTTTTGAATCCTGGCCAGACGAATTGGAAGGGTAAATCCAAAGGACACCCCTGTCTACACTACTACTTTACGAGAAGACTATTTCATGGAAGAATTGACAAGCTTTTGAATAGTCTACCACTGGACATCAGAAAGGTCAAAAGTTTTGAGGTTTTTAAGGTGCTCTTGATCAAAGGTTTGTTTGTACACAGCTATTTGATGATTCTTGACAAACTCAAGGTCTCCTTAGAGGCCTTGATTTTGTAACAAACACTGAACATTAAAAAACAGCACAGCGTCTGCTGTGGTGTTTTTGTATACATAATTATATTTCTCCTAAACACTGTAAAATCTGGATTTTTTTCGGTAGACAGCCAAGAGCCAAGTTTGAAAAGTGCTCTCACATTCACTCTCAAAGCTTAAATTACCTGAGGAATGGCTATGGGTCTGGGATCCCCCTTGCATGAGAGTTCCAAGGTACTCTTGTGCCTGAACAAACTAAAAAAACATTGTGGTATTCCTGTAGGGAGAAAAACCAAAGTGCACTAAAAGTAAAAAATAAGTTTAATGGTAAGTGCTTTTACTGTTAACAGCCTCATCAGACATCTCCATCAAAGAAAGCTATCCATTTATATTCAAAATAACCAATCGACATCAAAAAACAATCAACTAATTAAAACATGAAACTCATTCTTACACTTAGTAATATATACTATGCATACAGATGGTTGTGTATATAAATGGTTGTTTTAAGTGTTGGCACTTTAAGAATTGAGTTTCATGTTTTATTTAGTTGATTGTTTTTTTATGTCAGTTGGTTATTTTTAATATAAATGGATAGCTTTCTTTAATGGAGATGTCTGATGAAGTTGTTAACAGTGAAAGCGCTTACCATTAAACTTATTTTTTAAATTTTAGTGCACTTTATTTTTTCTGCCTACAGGAATACCACGTTGTTTTTTTTAGTTTGCACATTTGTTTTACTTCAGTGGTGTTTCATTTCATGATCCTTGCATTTTTTGTTTTTTCCTTACTCCTGTGTCTGGCCCGAATGCTCTTTGGAGATGCATTTATAATGTTCCATCATGATGTTAGTGGTTTCACCAAAAGAAAACCTCTGGAAGGATGTCAAAAAGAGCACTTTCTACAGCATTTATGTCACTGTCTAAAGGGAAATCCAGCTGGCTGGAACAAACCAGACCTTTATCACTGAGATCTGCCTCAGGTGAGGAAGGTCACCATTGTTGGGGGAGTGATGATACTGTCAAAGGTAAAATGTTCTGTTGCAGACGATGAAAGAGGGTAAACTTTTTGCCAAAAGAGATTATATTCCTAGTGAATCATTTGTAAGTGAAAGACAGGAGGCAAGCAGGGTGCTGGGTAAACATCCGCTAATTAGACATGCACAGTAGAGAGCCTGGTAGTTTTTCCAGTGGCTTTCTACTAAACAGAAGAAAGCAGTCTCACCAGGAATTCAACTAAAATAGTAGGAATGCCCTGCAGAGAGAAAGCACAGTTGTGCAAAATCTTACCATAAAAGATGTCCTTCTCTTCACTGTCTCAGTATTCTTCACCTAAGGGATCTACTGCCATGGATTGCCCAATGTATGGCCAGTATACCAAAGCCTCCAGCTCTTACAGGTGCTGCATGTCACATGATGCCACCCGTACATGACAAAGGGCGTAAAGGTGAAGTATAGATGAAGATACTCCAAAGTGAAAAAGTCCAAGGAGGAACCCCCAGGGATAAAGCGGGAGCGGGTCTATATGACAGTATCGAATGGACTACATTTTTTTATTACAGGACAGCAATTTTTTTCCCTGGGAAAAAATTTGCTGCTCCGTTTGTTCGATATTTTGTTGTTTAGATATTATCGGTACGATGAAATAGCATTCGCTATTTTCATTGTACAATAATATAATATATACGAGCAGGAGCATATGCATTCAGAAAAAAAATAAAGGAGGAGGAAGGGAGAAGGACCCCTTGGCCAGGAGAGTGACCAAAAGACAAGGCAAGAGTCAGGACAGAGGGGGATGGAGGGAGGGACTGAATACTATAACAGTGAAGAGAAGGATATCTGCTGTTATGATAAGATTTTACACAACTGTACTATGTCCTTCCTCATTAGTGTTGCTGTGTTAATTACCTAAGGGAAAGTACAAGAGCTCAAAAGGATGCCAGGGAAGAGGAAGGAAGAGAAGAACCCTGCACAAACCCATGCAGGATAACCCAGGTAAAGCTTTCCTTGGCACTGGAGACATCTAACCTGTAATGTTTAGTGAAAGTATGAACACAGGATAGGTAGCAGCAGCAAGGATAGAATTGGTATTCATTCCCCTGAAAAAGGCACCAAAGGGGGCAATTACCCCAGTACGATTTGTCTTCTTAGATGAGGAAAGACATAAGCCATGAAAAAAACAGAAGTAAATGGCATTAAAAATCCAAGAGGAGGTGGTTTGCTCAGAATGAGCCAAACCAAAGTCCTGGGATGAAAAGAACAAGTTGCTCAGATTTGTGAAAAACTTCAGTTTTACCTAAAAATTGGAGCAGTCTATAGAAATCAAAGGTGTGAAGAACCTTTGCACTGGCGACCGCAGAGAAGGAGAAAATGAAGGAAAGGACAATGCATTGACCACCTCGGGCATAAACAATGATTAGTACAGAGAGACACCCCGTCCCTGTGAAAGGACAACGCATTGACCACCTCGGGCATAAACAATGACAGAAAGACACCCTGTCCCAGTGAAAGGACAACGCATTGGCCACCTCGGGCATAAACAATGATTAGTACAGAGAGACACCCGGTCCCTGTGAAAGGACAACGCACTGACCACATCGTGCATAAACAATGATTAGTACAGAGAGACACCCTGTCCCTGTGAAAGGACAATGCATTGACCACCTCGGGCATAAACAATGACAGAAAGACACCGTGTCCCAGTGAAAGGACAACGCACTGACCACCTCGGGCATAAACAATGACAGAAAGACACAGTGTCCCAGTGAAAGGACAACGCACTGACCATCTTGGGCATAAACAATGATTAGTGCAGACAGACACCGCGTTCCTGTGAAAGGACAATGCATTGACCACCTCAGGCATAAACAATGATTAGTACAGAGAGACACCCCATCCCTGTGAAAGAACAACGCATTGACCACTTCGGGCATAAACAATGATTAGTGCAGAGAGAGACCCCATCCCTGTGAAGGGACAATGCATTGGCCACCTCGGGCATAAACAATGATTAGTACAGAGAGACACCCCGTCCCCATGAAAGGACAATGCATTGACCACCTCGGGTATAAACAATGATTAGTACAGAGAGACACCCCATTCCTGTGAAAGGACAATGCATTGACCACCTCGGGCATAAACAATGATTAGTACAGAGAGACACCCCATCCCTGTGAAAGGACAATGCACTGACCACCTCTGGCATAAACAATGACAGAAAGACACACTGTCCCAGTGAAAGTACAACGGATTGACCACCTTGGGCATAAGCAAAGATTAGTACAGAGAGACACCCCATCCCTGTGAAAGGACAATGCATTGACCACCTTGGGCATAAACAATGATTAGAACAGAGAGACACCCCGTCCCTGTGAAAGGACAATGCATAGACCACCTCGGACATAACGATGAATACAGAGAGACACCCCATCCCTGTGAAAGGACAACGCATTGACCACCTTGGGCATAAAAAAGGATTAGTACAGAGGGACACTCCGTCCCTGTGAAAGGAAAATGCATTGACCACCTCGGGCATAA
The DNA here is from genome assembly GCF_019279795.1 of Protopterus annectens. Taxonomy (NCBI): domain Eukaryota; kingdom Metazoa; phylum Chordata; order Ceratodontiformes; family Protopteridae; genus Protopterus; species Protopterus annectens. The sequence goes on along the minus strand of NC_056748.1, from coordinate 43,827,391 downwards.
ACAATGACAGAGAGACACCCCATCCCGGTGAAAGGACAATACATTGACCACCTCAGGTATAAACAATGATTAGTACAGAATGAAACCCTGTCCATATGAAAGGACAACGCATTGACCACCTCGGGCATAAACAATGATTAGTGCAGAGAGTCAACCCATCCCTGTGAAAGGAAAACGCATTGTCCACCTCGGGCATAAACAATGATTCGTACAGAGAGACATCCCATCCCTGTGAAAGGACAATGCATTGACCACCTTGGGCATAAACAAGGATTATTACAGAGACACCCCGTCCCTGTAAAAGGGCAATGCATTGACCACCTCGGGCATAAACAATGATAAGTAAAGAGAGACACCCTGTCCCTGTGAAAGGAAAATGCATTGACCACCTCGGGCATAAACAATGACAGAGAGACACCCTGTCCCGGTGAAAGGAAAACACATTGTCCACCTTAGGCATAAACAATGATTCGTACAGAGAGACACCCCATCCCTGTGAAAGGGCAATGCATTGACCACCTTGGGCATAAACAAGGATTAGTAAAGAGAGACACCCCGTCCCTGTGAAAGGAAAATGCATTGACCACCTCCGGCATAAACAATGATAGAGAGACACCCCGTCCCAGTGAAAGAACAACGCATTGACCACCTCGGGCATAAACAATGATTAGTACAGAAAGACACCCCGTCCCTGCGAAGGACAACACATTAACCACCTCGGGCATAAACAATTAGTACAAAGAGACACCCCATCCCTGTGAAAGGACAACACACTGACCACCTCGGGCATAAACAATGATTAGTACAGAGAGACACCCCATCCCTGTGAAAGGACAATGCATTGACCACCTTGGCATAACAATGATTAGTACAGAGACACACCCCATCCCTGCGAAAGGACAACGCATTGACCACCTAGGGCATAAACAATGATTAGTACAGAAAGGCACTTCATCCCTGCGAAGGACAATGCATTGACCACCTCAGGCATAAACAATGACAGAGAGACACCCTGTCCCTGTGAAAGGACAACGGAGACCACCTCGGGCATAAACAATGATTAGTAGAGAGAGACACCCCATCCCTGTGAAAGGACAACCCATTGACCACCTCGAGCATAAACAATGATTAGTACAGAGGGACACCCCGTCCCTGTGAAAGGACAACGGATTGACCACCTCTGGCATAAACAATGATTAGGACAGAGAGACACTCCGTCTCTGTGAAAGGACAATGCATTGACTAACTCGGGCATAAACAATGATTAGTACAGTGAGACACCCCATCCCTGTGAAAGGACAACACACTGACCACCTTGGGCATAAACAATGACAGAGACACCCTGTCCCTGTGAAAGGACAACGCATTGAACTCGGGCATAAACAATGATTAGTACAGAGAGACACCCCGTCCCTGTGAAAGGACAACACATTGACCACCTCGGGCATAAACAATGATTAGTACAGACAGACACCCCATCCCTGTGACAGGACAACTCATTGACCACCTCGGGCATAAACAATGATTAGTACAGAGAGGCACCCCATCCCTGCAAAGGACAATGCATTGACCACCTCAGGCATAAACAATGACAGAGAGACACCCTGTCCCTGTGAAAGGACAATGGATTGACCACCTTGGGCATAAACAATGATTAGTACAGAGAGACACCCCATCCCTGTGAAAGGACAACGCACTGACCACCTCGGCATAAAAATGAGAGACACCCCGTCCCTGTGAAAGGACAATGCATTGACCACCTCGGGCATAAACAATTATTAGTACAGAGAGACACCCCATCCCTGTGAAAGGACAATGGATTGACCACCTCTGGCATAAACAACGATTAGGACAGAGAGACACCCCGTCCCTGTGAAGGGACAATGCATTGACCAACTCGGGCATAAACAATGATTAGTTCAGTGAGCTACCCCATCCCTGTGAAAGGACAATGCATTGACCACCTCGGGCATAAACAGTGACAGAGACACCCTGTCCATGTGAAAGGACAACGCATTGATCACCTTGGGCATAAACAATGATTAGTACAGAGAGACACCCCGTCCCTGTGAAAGGACAATGCATTGAACTCGAGCATAAACAATGATTAGTACAGAGAGACACCCCGTCCCTGTGAAAGGACAAGGCATTGACCACCTCGGGCATAAAAACTGACAGAGAGACACCCCGTCCCTGCAAAAAACTACAAAAGGAGCAACAGCCATAACATCCTGCAGGTCAGACACTCTTTGGCTAAAGTAAGAGACAAAAATAGAACTGTGTTCCAAGTGCAATGTTGAAAGGATTCCACCTGTATCCCTGCTGGACATTTGCATAGAGTGCCGACTTGTTGGAACATGGGCTAAATTCTTGGCTAGGCTTGTAAGGGCCTCAGGGCCAATAGCCTATCAACTTCCTATGATCCTATGAAAGGAAGCTGAGGAAGCAGGCTCAAAAGGAACCTGGGTGAATTTTTCATGTACAAAACTAATGTCTCAAGAAGGTGGAATAGGTTTCTTGGGAGTGCTGATATGAAGGGTGCCTTTAAGGAATTGCTTGATCTTAAGCCTACAGACCAGATGAGGTTTCAAGGACAGATGAGCAGAAATTGTTGACAGGTGAACTTTCACTAAAGAAAATGCCACCCCAGCATGGTGCACATCACAAAAAAGAGAGAACCAAAGGAATCTCCACAGATATGGGATCCTGATGGTGAGAGAAGCATCAGACACAAAATCGCTTCCATTTGGATGAATATGGTTTCCTGACAGTGGGCTTCCTGGCCTTCTCCAAAGCACATGCTCAGAAAATGGTAAATTTGTATCCTCCCTCTTTCTCAACATATCAAAAGCCTTTGATACAGTCTCCCACCGCCTAATTCCCAACAAACTCTCCACCCTAGCTCTCTCCCGAACAGCTCTAAACTGGCTCACAAACTACCCGAGTGATAGACAACAATCCACTATTTGGCACAACTCCTTCTCACCATTCCTTAACTCTAGTACAGGAGTCCCCCAGGGTTCCATATTAGGTCCCCTTTTATTCAGTATTTTTATAAATGACTTACCAACCTCAAACATGCATCTGTTGTACAATATGCAGATGATTCTACCATTATTTGCTCTGCTAAATCAACAAAAGAACTTTTGTAGATTTGCCAAAATGCCTTTACCACTACCAAAAATCTGGATGGCTAATAATCATCTAGCTCTAAACCCAAATAAAAAGAAAATGTTACTATTTACTCCCCAAAAAAATCTGTTAACAAGACAGACTTCACCATTCATTCTCAAACCAACACGACTATAGAGGTCATCTCCCACACTAAATTACTACGGGTTATCATTGACAAAAACCTGACATTTGACATTCACATCCATAATAATACTAAAAAAAAAAACTATAAGCTAGGCACCCTCTACCAACAAAAATACTATCTCAACTGCTCTACCAAATGTACTCCTGCACTTTTCTCTTACCTTCACTACTCCACAGTGCTCCTCGCCTTACCAGTATCTACTGCACCCTAAAAAACAAGCATGAGACTTGTTGCAACAAGATTGCCAAATTTGCAACCAACACAAAATACTCTATCACTGCATTTCCTTAAAATCACTTAAGTGGCTTGAACTTCCCCATCATCTCACCTACCTTCAGGTAATCACAGCTCACAAAATTATTTACAAACCTTCAGACTGCCCAGCCCTCTCTTCCATAGTCAACCACTACCACCCAAACAGGCCACTTAGATCTGAAAATCAACTGCTACTGCAAGTACACAAACCTAAACTTCCTGCCGGCAACATGCTTTATTCCTACTCTGTTGTCAAGCTTTGGAACTCTCTACCATTATCTATCAGAACCTCCAGTAAAATCACATCCTTCAAAAAAAAGGGTTGCAACTACATCTTTCTTCCCTTTGGTGATGCACATACCTCTATTCTCATTTATCCATAACTTGAATGCCTACACTCTAAGGTTACTCACACTCTACACTCTAAGGTTACTCAGACTCTATCCTACATCCCTCCCCTCTTCAAACTTATCCTAATTTACTACCACAACAAATCATGCTAAACTTTCATTCTCCTATCCATCTCTTCCACATTAACCCTCACTGCCCCTTTTCCCATCCTTTTACTAACCAATCCCACAAAATACTTTGTATATACCTCTTAATTGTGTTTAATAACTCAAATTACTCTTCCAGTTTTGTAACTTATACTAGTTATGTTTCACCTATACTCATCTGTACACGGCATTTGTTTGCCAACCTTTACAATTATTGTATATTAGTACGTTTGCTTTGTGATTATTTGCTTGTATCTTGAAGTTGTTCTCCATTTTATTTACTGTTTCTATGTTATGTACTATTATACTGTGGAGCTTTACTCCCCGGGCCTCCACTGAAAATGGGTTCTCTTGACCCAGTGGACCTTCCCAGTAAACAAACAAATGCCAATAAATAAATAAAAGAGGCACCTAAAGATCAAAACCCTATCACCCACAGTGTCTTCTGAAAGTGGACAAGTGAGGATGGATGAGAGAACCTTTGTCTTGTGTGAGAAGATCCACCCGGGTAAGGCAACTTGTGGTGAATGCCCCTGACCAAGTGAGAAAGAAGGGGTAACTAATGCTGTCTGGGCCAAAAGGGAGAGACCAGCAAGATACTTGTAAAATCCTGCCTGATCTTGTGCATAACTTACAGTAAGAGAAGTGGTGGAGGAGGACAGAAACATCCCCTTCTAAGGAAAACACATGGTGTCGACATTCCAAAATAGAGAACTTGGACTCTGGAACAGAACAGATGAAGTTGTTTGTTCTGAGGGGAAGCAAAAAGATCTACTTAAAGAATAACCAACCAATGGACAATATCCAGGAACACATCTTTGTGATGCATCCACTCATGAACCTGTGTTCTGGACTTGTTCAAAGAGTCTGCCACTAGATTGCGCTCTGAGGGAATGTAAACTGCCTGAAGTCACCTGATAATGGATAGTGAGATTCAGACTGGAGGAACTAGTATGCAAAGAAGATAGGACTTTGATGTGGTATGTCTGCAATGAGGGGGTCATACTGTATGACTGTCTGTAAAAACTTTGAGGGGCCCGAGATGAAGTAGGGAATGAAGGGCTTGCAGAGCCCTCATCTCTCCTTTGAGTTGATGTGGTCTGACCTCTGATCAGGAGGCCAGAGACCCTGAACCTTTAGGAGGCCACAGAAGGCACTCCACCTCCAGTCTATGGCATCTGTAAAGAGTTCTTGAGTGGGAACTGAAGCTTAAAAAGGAAGCCCTGTGTTGAAAGAAAGTTGATGCATCCACCACTGAAGCTCAAGCTTGAGACAGGGAAGAAAAGGTACTGGGAATTCCAGGTGATGGCAATGCTGAAGCCACACTGATCTGAGGTACCACTGAAGTTTCTTCATATGGAACCTGGTGAAAGGAAGCATGGGAATGGTGGAAGCCATGAACCCCAAGACCCTGAGAAATTCTCTGGCCATGACAGACATCAAAGGAAGATGATGTTGGAAAAAGGTTATTAGAAATAAAGTCTTGGGGGAAGCCAGAGATGCCAACATGGGATCTGACTGAAGTCTGCAGATGAGGAAGATATGATCCTGGGAAGGCGTCAGAACTGATTTCTGGAGGTTTATGGTCAACCCCGGACTGTGTAGTAGGCAAGTAGTAAACTTGAGATCCTAAAGAAGACTGCTGGGGAGAGGATCTTGAATAAGCAGATCATCTAGACAGGGACCGCTCTGAATACCTTGAATCCTGCAAAAAGCAATGACAGAAGTGAGGCATTTGATGATGAATACCCTTGGGGCAGTAGAAAGGCACATAGCAAAGAACTAAAAATGCAATGAAGAGACGGAGAACTGTAAACATTTCCCTGAAGACAGTTATATGTGGATGACAGGATATGCATCCTAGAGATCCAGAGATACCAGAAAGGCCTACCGAAGAAGATGAAGGAGCAATGCCTGAAGGGATAACATCCAAAAGGAAGGAACCTTGAGAAAGGTGTTCAGCTAGGAAAGGTACAGAATTGGTCTCTATGTACCCTCCTTTCATGGGACCAAAATTACCTACCTGGGTGGGGGGCACTAAATGACAAAGTGGAAGCAATGCAAAAGTACATTTGTGTACACTTACCATAAATGTAGATGTTCAAGTATATTCACTGTTGCAGTCATTACATTTGGGTTATCTGTTTGCAGGTAGCTCTCAGTCAGCCTGATTAACAAAGTCTAGGGTCCTGCATCAGTTGCTGTCCCTTCTTCCATGACGTCAGGTCGTCAGGGGTGTAAAACATGCAGCTGACGCCATTACATCAGTTTTTCTTGCCACAGATGTCAGGTGCCCCCCTAATGGAGAGCAATTAAATATAAAAGTACAATGATATACTTCCAACAAAAAAACAAATACATCAAAAAGGCTTTTAAGCATAGTAAAGGAAAGTAGAGGTATAGCCAAAAGAAGTTAGGGGCTGAAGGGAGGGTAACCAGGACTGCAACAGTGAATACACTCAAACATCTACATTTATAGTAAGTGTACACAACTGTGCTATGTTCTTCGTGTTTCACTGTTGCAGTCATTACATTTGGGTAGATTCCCAAAGCTATGGTTGGGAGGAGGAGTTTAGATAGCATTAGGACCAGCTATAAGGCCCTGCAAGACTGCAGTGGCAAAACCAGCTCTGGATTTAGAGAAAAATGGCAAATGATAATGCTTGGTGAAAGTATGCACAGAACTCCAGTTAGCAGCTTTTAGGATGTCCCTGGTAGGGACGCCTCTGAGAAAGGCTGTAGAGGTAGATGCAGCCCTGGTGGAGTGAAGTCTGATACCCTGGGGGATAGGTTTTCCATGGTGCTTATAGCAGAAATGAATGCAATGGCCTATTCATTTAGAAATGTTTTGCTTTGAAATAGCCTTCCCCTCTGTCCCTGCAGCAAATGCTACCAGCAGTTGTTCAGATTTCCTTTGAGGTTTAGTCCTGTCCAAGTAGAATCTGAGTTGTCTGTGCACATCTAAGGAATGCAGTATCCGTTCCCCTTTGTTCTGTGGATTGGGAAAAAAGGTTGGCAAATGGACTGATTAAGAGCCACACTGGATACCACCTTGGGCATGAAGGATGGATTGGTTCTGAGGGACACCCTGTCCACATGAAAGATGATGAAGGGCTCCAGTGCCGTAAGGGCCTGTAATTCAGGTACCCTTCTAGCTGAAGTGATTGCTAAAAGGAAAGCTGTTTTCAAGAAAGAAATTTTAAGTCTGCAGTAGCAGCTGGCTCAAAAGGAGGTAGAATGAGTTTCTCCAAAACAAAGTTAAGGTCTCAGGCTGGGGTTGGAGCTCTCCTGGGTGGTCTCAAATTTTTGGCCCCTCTGAGGAACTGCTTGAGCAGTGGATGAGAGAAGACGGGGGGGTTCTGTGTTATGAGCTGAAATGGCTGAAGCGTGGATTTTAATGGAGGAAAAAGACAGGCCCTTGTGAAGCATCTCAGTTAAGTATTGTAAAATTGGAGGTAAATTGGGTGCTGGTGTGCTCACCCCCTTGAGATTGGTTCCAGGCACAGAATCTTTTCCATTTTTCAGCATAGGATTTTCCAGTGCTAGGCCTCCTTGCCTTTAAAATGATATCCATCACAGAGTTACTGAGGGATGGTAAATAAGAGATTATGTAATTAGCCAGGCTGCAAGGTTCAGTGTTAGAAGCTGAGAGTGCAGAATCTGGTTCTCCTGCTGAGACAACAGGGAAGGGGTCTGAGGCAGGTGCCATGGGGATAACCGTGACACACACTGCGCAGGAGGGGGTACCAGTGTTGGCGTGGCCAGTCTGTAGCAATCAAAATCATCCTTGGTTTGTCCTGTTTGATTTTTAGCAGTACTTTGGAGAACAGAGGCAGAGGGGGGAAGGCATAGACTGATAGGTTTTTCCAGCTGAGGACAGAGCATCCACTTTCCAGGCTTTTTTGTGGGGAGTCCTTGTGCAAAATTTGTCCAATTGGTAGTTCTGGGGAGAGGCAAACAGGTCTATATCTGAGCTCCCCCATTTGCTTGTCAACATGTTAAAAATCCTTGGTTCCAGTTTCCACTCGTGTGGGTCCATGAGGTTTCTGCGTAGTCCGTCTGCCAGTATATTTAACTTTCCTAGCAGGAATTGAGCTTGAAGGTGCACTTGGTAGCTCAAGGCTGTGTTCCAGAATGCCATGGCTAGTCTGCAGAGGGGGTAAGAATGTGTACCCCCCTGCTTGTTTATGTACCACATAACAGTGGTGTTGTCCATCTTTACCATTAGTTGTCCTGGAAGAATGTGGGCCTTGAAGGCTGTCAGAGCATTCTGTACAGTTAACATTTATTTTTGATTGACATGCAGGTGCATTTGACTTGGGTTCCATTTGCCCTAAATGCAGTTCCCTGCCAGGTGAGCCCCCCATGCATAGACTGATGCGTCTGTTGTTAGGGTTTGGGTGGCAGGGGGTGGTGTGAAAGGTAGTCCCTTGTTTTGGTGGCAGGCCTCTGTCCACCAAAAGAACTCTAGGCGTAGGCAAGGTATAATAGGAATCATTGCTTCTAGCTCGTGAGAATGTTGACACCATAGGCTTTTCAGATACCACTGTAGTTTCCTCATATGCAGTCTTGTATATGGAATTAGAAGAATGCAGGAAGCCATGAACCCCAAGGCTTGCAGTATTTGTCTTGCAGATAGCAGGGTTTGTGTGGCCACTTGTTTGAAGTAGGTTGTCAAATGAATTTGTTTCTCTGGCGTGAGGTAAGCCATCTGGGAAGTGGTATTCAAGCTTGCTCCCAGAAATATAATTTGTTGACAGGGTACCAGGTGTGATTTATTTTTGTTTATGGTGTACCCCAGACAAGTTAGAACCCTTTGTACAAAGGCCAGATGATTCAAAAGTATGTCCTGGCTTTCTGCCTGAATTAGACAATCGTCCAGGTATGGGTATATTTGAATATTTCTTTGCCTGCAAAATGCAATAACTGGAGCTAGGCACTTTGTGAATACCCTGGGTGCAGTAGATAAGCCAAAGGGCAGTGCAGAGAAAGTACAGTTGTGTACACTTACCATAAATGTAGATGTTAGAGTGTATTCACTGTTGCAGTCATTACATTTGGGTAATCTGCTGGCAGGTTGTCCTCAGTCGGCCTGATTAACAAAGTCTTGGGTCTTACGTTGGTTGCTGTCCCTTCTTCAGTGATGTCAGGGGTATAAAACATGCAGCTGATGCCATTACATCAGTTTTTCTTGCCCCAGATGTCAGGTGCCCCCCAAATGGGGAGCAATATTATATATATATATATATATATATATATATATATATATATATATATATATATATATATATATATGTATGTACACATACATATATGTGTGTGTGTATATAATTTAAAAACAGAAAAAATATACCTCCAAACAAAAGCAAATACACCAAAAAGGCTTTTAAACATAGTAAAAGAAAGAAGAGGTGCAATAAGAAAAAAACAGGGGGCTGGAGGGAGGGTAACCAGGACTGCAACAGTGAATACACTCGAACATCTACATTTATGGTAAGTGTACCCAACTATGTTCTCCATGTTTCATTGTTGCAGTCATTACATTTGGGTAGAATCCCAAAGCTATGGTTGGGAGGATGGGTTTATACAGCATTAGGAGCAGCTATAAGGCCCTGCAGGACAGCAGTGGCAATGCCCACTCTGGATTTGGAGGAGAGGCAAATGGTAATGCTTGGTGAATGTATGAACTGAGCTCCAGGTAGTAGCTTCTAGAATGTCTCTGGTAGGAACCCCTCTAAGAAAGGCTGCAGAAGTAGATGCAGTTCTGGTGGAATGAGATATGATCCCCTTAGGGATAGGTTTACCATGATGCATACAGCAGAAACGAATAAATACAATGGCTTATCCATTTGGAAATGGTCTGCTTTGAAATAGCCTTTTCCTCTAGATTTTGTCCTGTTTAAGTAGAATCTAAGTTGTCTGTGTACATCCAATGAATGCAGAATCCGCTCACCCTTGTTCTGTGGATTGGGGAAGAAAGTTGACAGATGAATGGTCTGATTAAGGGCCACACTGGATACCACCTTAGGCATAAAGGATGGATTGGTCCTGAGAGTCACCCTGTCCGGATAAAAAATAATGAAAGGCTCCACTGCCATAAGAGCCTGTAATTCTGAAATCCTTCTAGCTGAAGTGACTGCTTAAAGGAAAGCTGTTTTCCAAGAGAGAAATTTTAGGTCCGCAGTAGTGGCCATCTCAAAAGGATGTAGAGTGAGCTTTTCCAAAACAAAATTGAGGTCCCATGCAGGAGTTGGTGCTCTCCTGGGAGGTATTAAATGTTTGGCCCCTCTGAGATACTGCTTTAGAAGAGGATGCGAGAAGAGGGGAGGTTCTGTGTTGTAATGAGCTGAAATGGCAGAGGCATGGATTTTTATGGAAGAAAAAGATAGGCCCTTATGAAGCATCTCAGTTAAGTATTGCAGAATCTGAGGAATATTGGGCATTGTTGTGCTTACTCCTTGTGATTGGTTCCAGGCACAGAATCTTTTCCACTTTTTAGCATAAGATTTTCTAATACTAGGCCTCCAAAATGACATCCATCAAAGGTTTGCTGAGAAATGTCAAGGGTGAAATTAGTTGATTAGCCACGCTGCAAGACTCAAAGTTTGGAGCTGAGTGTGCAGAATTTGGTAGTTCTGCTGAGACAGTAGGTAAGGTGTCTGAGGCTGGTGCCACGGAGGAAGGTTTGACGCATTGCGCAGGAGTAGGTACCAATGTTGGCGAGGCCAGTCTGGAGCAATCAGAATAATTTTGGTTTGTCCTGTCTGACTTTTAGTAGGACTTTGGAGAGCAGAGGCAGACGGGGGAAAAGCATAGACCGATAGGTTTTCCCAACTGAATGATAGAGCATCCACCTTCCAAGCTGAATGATAGAGCATCCACCTTCCAAGCTTTTTTGTGATGAATTCTTGTGCAGAATTTGTCCAACTGATAGATATTTTTGCCTCACCCCAGAACTATGTCTGGGCTCCCCCATTTGTGTGTCAACATGTTGAAAACTTGTGGTTCCAGTTTCCATTCGTGTGGGTCCATAAGATTTCTGCTTAGTTCATCTTCCAGAGTATTTAGTTTTCCTGGCAGGAATTGAGCTTGTAGATGTATTTGATAAGTCATGGCAGTGTTCCACAATGCCACAGCTAGTCTGCAAAGGGGGTAGGAATGTGTACCCCCCTGCTTGTTCATGTACCACATGACTGTGGTGTTGTCTGTCTTTATCAGTAGTTGTCCTGGATGAAGGTAGTCCTTGTAGGCTGTCAGAGCATTCTGAACAGCTAGCATCTCTTTCAGATTGATATGTAGGTGCATTTGATTTGGGCTTCATTTGCCCTGAATGCATTTCCCTGCCAGATGTGCCACCCCCCCCCAAGCATAGTCTGATGTGTCTGTAGTTAGGGTTTAGGCAGCAGGGGGTGGAGTAAATGGCAGTCCCTTGTTTTGGTGGCAGGCCTCTGCCCACCATAGGGACTCTAGTTGCAGGCAAGGTATAATAGGAATCATTGCTTCCAGGCTGTGACAATGTTGACTCCATAAACTTTTTAGGTACCACTGAGGTTTCCTCATATGCAGTCTTGCATATGGAATTAGAAGAATGCAGGAGGCCATGAACCCCAAGGCATTTATGGTGTACCCTAGACAAGGTTGAACCCTTTTTACAAACTCCAGATGCTTTAGAAGAGTGTCCTTGTTTTCTGCTTGAATTAGACAATCGTCCAGTTATGGATAAATTTAAATATTTCTTTGCCTGCAAAATGCAATTACTGGTGCCAGGCACTTTGTGAAGATCCTGGGTGCAGTAGAAAAGCCAAAGGGCAGTGCAGAGAACTGGTAATGCAAACAGCCTGCTTTGAAGCAGAGGTATCTTCTGCAAGATTCCCTGATTGAGAGAGGCAGGTAAGCCTCTTAAGTCTAGAGTTACCAACCAGGCATCTTTGCCGAGCATAGGTAGTAACTGCTGAAGAGTCAGCATCTTGAATTTTGGAATGTCCAGAAATGTATTTAGAATGGATAAGTCCAGAATTGGACACCATGATTTGTCTTTTCTGGGTACCAGGAAAAGTCTTGAATAGAAACCTTGTCCCTTTTCCTCTTCTGGTACTGGTTGAATAGCCCCCATATTCATGAGGGACAGAACTTGTTTCTGGGCCTCTGCCTACTGATTTGGAGGCAGATCTGGCCATCTGTTTGGGGTTGGCAATGTGTGGAAATTAAACCTGTATCCCTGGGATACTATATTTAACACCCATTTGTCCTGGGTAATCAGTTGCCAGTTTCATGCATAAAGTGCCATCTTTCCCCCCAAAGGGACGGCCAAAAGGTAAGTGCTTGGTGATTGTAGAGGAAAGTCATTGAGACTGTTTACCATAGGGAGGTGCCTTGTTGCTTCCAGGTTTGGAGGTGGAGGCACCCCATTGTTTTGTTCTAAAAGTTCCTTTTGACTGAAACCTGGAGCCTTTTGAATGTCTGGATTTGACTTGAGCGGCTCTCGAGGGAACTGGAATGGACCAGTTCTTAGTAGTCCAGTGCCTACTAAATCTGGGTGGCTGCACTTGTAGGAAATAGTTCACAGTTTGCATAGATTTAGCTTTATCTTCCATCTTTTTTAAATCTTCTTCAGCCTTATTACCAAAGAGACTGTCCTGTTGTAAAGGAGCATCCAACAATTTTGCTTTAACATGGTCAGGCAGATTTTGCTCTTTGAGCCAAGCATGCCTTCTTATCACAGATCCAGTTACAGCAGCCCTGCAAGAGGCCTCCAAAGAATCAAAACCACATTGCAAAGTACATTTTCCAACTTGTTCAGCTGAATGTAATAAATCTTGCAACTCTATTTTCCACACAGAGATCAACATCATTTTCTGTTTAAGTAGACCCATAACATGCTGTTGATATTTAAGCATATGAAATTGACAGTTTAAAGCCCTGATTGCCAAGGTTGCAGATGTGTAAACCTTCTTACCCCATCTATCCAGCACCCTGGAATCTCTGCCAGAGGGGGTAGGATTTTTAGCAGTAGAGGCCTTAACCCCCTTGGGGCCCTGAGAAATGGTTTCAGGATCAGCAGTAGGGTTCTTGAAAAGGAATTTGTGGGAATCAGGAACCCTGTAGTACCTGTCTGGCTTACTAGGAGCCAGAGGCAAAGAATCAGGAGTCATACTGGATTCTGAAAAAACATCATCAACAATATCTAGAACAGGAGGTATAGCCAAAGGCCTATGCTGAGGAAGAAGAAGAAAATCCCTAAGTCTCTTATTAGATTCAGAGAAATCCTGACTTTCCCAGTGGAAGTGCTCCCTTAAGGTATGTAAAGTTTCTCCAAAAGAGAAATCCTCAGTGGGGAGGAGCAGAAGGGATGGAATCTTCTGCATCAGAGTCCTCATAAGTAGGTATAGATAAATCCTGTTCAGAAGAAGAATCAGAAGAAATAGAAACCTGATCTGAAGATTCATAGTCAGTGCCTTGCCTAGGCCTCTTAGCAGTTGAGGGATGGCTACCCCTGATCAAGGTAATTAAATCTTCAGCCATTTTGATCATTTGTTTTTTAGGCATTGGGGCCTGTACACGTGGCCCAAACATCGTTTTTTAGACATAGAAGTAGATTTTGGCCTTAGTTTTGAAGATGGCGTCTGTTTAATATACAAATCTTTAGGCCTGAAAACACCCTCAGAATCCGGTGCCTGCACAGTGGCTCTGGACCCATCTAAGGTAGAGATATCCACGGGTTCAATACTTAAAGCATCTCACGGCATACCGGACTCCAAATGGGTCTCAGTAGAGGCCTGCGAATCAAAAGTAGTGGGTATCAGGGACTGCGAAAGCACCTCACTGAGTACCAGCGAACCAGCGACTGGCTTAGGAGAAGCGTCGTTGTCAGTTGACCTCGACGGTCTGGTCTTTTTCTTTGCGTTTTTTTAGGTATTCCAGTAGTCGGATTGCAAACCGACGACATTTCTGGATAGTTAAATCTTGAGCCAAAATATTAAGAAGCAAAAATATACAGACGTTTAATAGTGCATTGATTAAATTTAGCACAAAACCGACAGCAAGGCATGTTGTGGTTAGGGCCAAGGCAAGGAATACAGTACAAATGAAAATCCGTATGAGGTATTTGCTTCCCACAAGTAATGCAATTATTAACGTTTACTGACATGGTTAAGGAGCAAGAAAAAGTTTCTCCAACGGGGTACTTAGCTTTTAGTTGAAGACTTCGGTTCTGAAACTTGAAAATAAAAATTTCAGGAGTTGGCCGACCGGCACTTGCAAACTGCTTCTGCTTCGGGCACCACGCTGCAAGAAAGACTGATGTAATGGCGTCAGCTGCATGTTTTATACCCCTGACGACCTGATGTCATTGAAGAAGGGACAGCAACCGATGCAGGACTCAAGACTTTGTTAATCAGGCTGACAGAGAGCAACCTGCCAGCAGATTACCCAAATGTAATGACTGCAACAGTGAAACACGAAGAACATCTGATAGTGCATGTAGCCTGCTTTGAATTGTAGGCATTTTCTGCAAGATTCCCTGATTAGGATGTGCAGGTATGCTGCTTTTAAATTTAGTGTTGCCAACCAGACATCTTTGCCTAGCATCGGAAGTAATGAAGAGTCAGCATCTTGAATTTTGGAATCTCCAAAAAGGTGTTTAGAGTAGACTGGTCCAGGATAGATCGCCATGAATTGCCTTTTCTGGGTACCAGGGAAAGTCTTGAGTAGAAACCTTGTCCCTTTTCCTCTTCTGGTACCAGTTGAATAGCCCCCATGCTTAAGAAAGTACTTGGTTTTGGGCCTCTGCCCACTGATTTGGGGGTAGGTCCGGCCACCCGTTTGGTGTTGGCAACGTGTGGAAGTGAAATCTGTATCCCTGGGACACTATTTAAAACCCATTTGTCCTGGGTAATGAGTTCCCAGTTCTTTGCATGAAGAGCAATCTTTCCCCCCAAAGGGGCAGTCAGTTGACAAGTGATTGGAAATTTTAAAAAGAAGTCATTGAGACAGTTTACCATAGGGGGGAGTCTTATTACTCCCAGATTTGGAAGTGGAGGCTCCCCACTGCTTAGTCCTGTGTGTCCCCTGGGACTGAAACCTGGGGTTTTTGCTGTGTCTGGGTTTGGATTGATAAGACCTGGAAGGGGCTGGAAAGGACCAATTCTTAGACGGCCAGTGCTGAACTTGTAAGAAATCTTTAACAGTTTGCATAGATTTAGCTTTATCTTCCATCTTTTTAAGAACTTCCTCAGCCTTGTTGCCAAACAGGTGGTCCTGATTTAAGGGAGCATCCAACAATTTAGCTTTAACATGATCAGGCAAAGATTGCTCCTTAAGTCAAGCATGCCTTCTGAGCACAGACCCAGTAACAGCGGCCCTGCAAGAGGCCTCTAATGAATCAAGACCACATTGCTAAGTATGTTTTCCAACTTGTTCAGCAGAATGCATTAAATCCTGTAATTCTTTATTTTCCACACAGTCAGGAATCAACATAATTTTCTGTTTAAGCAATCCAATAACATGTTGCTGATACTTTAACATATGAAACTGGCAGTTTAAAGCCCTAATGGCCAAGGTTGCAGAAGTGTAAACCTTCTTACCCCATCTATCCAGCGCCCTGGAGTCTCTATCAGAAGGGGTAGGATTTTTAGCAGTAGAAGCCTTAATGCCCTTGGGCCCCTGTGAAATAGTCTCTGAATCCGCAATAGGATTTTTAAAAAGGAACTTGTGTGACTCAGGGACCTTGTAGTATCTGTCTGGTTTTCTGGGAGCAGGAGGCAAGGAATCAGGGGCCAAACTAGATTCCAAAAAAACATCATCAACAATGTCTAGTACAGGAGGAATAGCTAATGGCCTATGCTGAGGTAGGAGAAGGAAATCCCTAAGCCTCTTTTTTGAATCAGAAAAATCCTGGCTTTCCCAGTGGAAATACTCCCTTAGAGTATGCAAGGTTTCCCCAAAAGAAAAATCCTCTGGAGGGGAAGCAGAGGGAATGGAGTCCTCATAAGTAGATAAGGGCAAATCCAGGTCATCAGAAAAAACAGAATCCTGGTCAGAAGATTCATAAACCACTTCAGTCCTAGGCCTCTTAGAAGGGGGGGGGGGGTTGGCTACCCCTGATTAGAGTTATTAGATCTTCAGCCATTCTTAACATTTGTTTTTTAGGCATAGAGGCCTGCGCATGTGGCCTGGGCATAGTCTTTTTAGGCACGGTTCGAGATTTAGGCCTAAGAGAAGGAGGCGTCGGTTTAATATGCAAGTCCATAGGCCTGAATACACACTCAGAAGCCGGTGCCTGCACAGCGGCTCAGGACCCATCCAAGGTATAGACATCCGCGGGTTCCATAGTTGAAGCATCTCGCGGCATACCGGACTCCGAATGGGTCTCAGTAGAGGCCTGCGAATTAGAAGTAGCAGGTATCAGGGGCTACAAAAGTGCCTCACTGAGTACCAGCAAACTGGCGACTGGCTTAGGAGAAGCGTCGTCGGCAGTTTTCGACCTTGGCGGCCTGTCTCTGTCTTTATCTTTGCGTTTTTTTGGAATCCTGGTAGTCGGATGGCTAACCGATGACATTTCTGGATAATTAAACCGAGAACCGAAATATTTAGAGGCGAAAATATACCGAAGACGGATAGTGCACTGATTAAATAAAGCACAAAACCGACAGCAAGGTATGTTGTGGTCAGGGCCTAGGCAAGGAATACAGTACGAATGAAAATCTTTATGAGGCATTTGCTTTCCACAAGTAATGCAATTATTAACTTTTACTGACATCGGTAAGGAGCAAGAAAAAGTTTCCCCAATGGAGTACTTAGCTTTAGTTGAAGACTTTGGTTCTGAAAATCAAAAACGAAAATTTCAGGAGTCGGCTGACCGGCACTTGCGAACTGCTTCTGCTTTGGGCACCGCACAGCAAGAAAGACCAATGTAATGGCGTCGGCTGCATGTTTTATACCCCTGCCGACCCGATGTCATGGAAAAAGGGACAGCAACCGATGCAGGACCCAAGACTGTTAATCAGGCCGACTGAGGGTATCCTGCAAGCAGATAACCCAAATGTAATAACTGCAACAGTGAAACACGAATAACATCTTCTTGCTCAACTTCTCCATACCCCTACTGTCCGTATCAGAAAGAAACAGCTTGACAGAGGGCAGCAACTTGGATGGCTTGTCAAAAGAGACAGACACTACAGAAGGGTCAGCAGAAGGGCATTTATAAAGAAATTTGCAATTCTCAGGCATTTTATAGAACCAATCAAGCTTCGTAGATGCAGGAGGTGTACAGTCATGGGCTACAGAAGCTGCTGAAAAAGGTATCCAAAAGGGCAACCCGAAAAGGAGGAACAGCAGATGGGTTGGGAGACTCCATCAGTTGGTGCTCATAACACCTTTTTTGTATATCAGAAACTTGAGAACAATCCCACACAAAATAGTCCATCATATGGGTAATGGTGTCCTGAAAGTAAAAATCTCCCAAAGGGGACTCTAGACTTAAGGAATCCTCCTCTTCTGAACTGCAGTCTGGGGGGGGGGGTTTGGGAAGAATAAGCAAGGGATTCTTCTTTAGAGTTTAAATCCTCATAAGAGGAATCCAGTTCCCTAGGTCTCAAGTGGAGAGGAAGACCAGGGAGGAGCAGGAAGAGAGAGTCCTAAAGATGGTGTCAAGGCCATCAAAGTATTAAATAAACCCTGAGTGAAAACATGCCATTCATATTGGGGATCCTTCACAAGAGGGGGAAATACGGTTTGTCTTTGGTTTCTTTTTGTGTGGGACTTCAAATCAAAACACCCTCAGAGGGTCAGATCCCTAAAGTGAATGTTATGGTAGTATGATTCTCCTCCCCCACTAAGATTCGAGGAATCCCCCTAGGTCCTTCAGAAATAATTAGCTAAGGTTCTCTCAATGTCAGGTACAGAGATTTGCAAAGCCTCAGAGGACATGCAAGAAGCCAGATCCATGCCGGCCTCCAATGGGGTCGTAGCAGAGGAATCCTAAGCAAGTGCTGGATGATCCTCTGGCCCTTCAACAACTTCAAGAGTGATGTCAGGGGGGAGGCTAGATAGCATCCAGATCAGGTACAACTTTTTTAACCTTCTTCATGGCAGACAGCTGGCCTTCAGGATGGGAAGATTCCAACCTAGAACCCAGAGCCAACAATTTCAAATGTTGATTCAAGTATATGGGTAAAGAGGAAGGGTGACTACGCAGAGTCTTGGACACAAATACCCAACAGATTTATGACTGTGGGAAGCACCTAAACAAAAAAAAGCTTTGGTGATGATGGCCTTTATGGGGAATCTGCCTCCCATTCTGACATTTTCCCATTTTGTATGACTAACACAACTACAACAATAAGGAAAGGAAGAAAAGAAATCCCAGTGGGTCACTTATCTGAAAACACTACTTGGTAATCAACACAGCAGAAGGGTGATCAGACAGACTTTTGATAATGGCATTCAGACTGGTGGCAAACGTCTGAGTATATATGTCCGTACATCATTTTTATGCCCTACATCATGCAGGGAGCATATGTGTGATGTACAGTGCCTATAAGAGCTGAAGACTTTGGTACACTGGCCGAAAATTGGCTTAACCTTAGCAGGAGATCCCTTAGATGAACAATACTACAACAGTGATATGGAAGGACACCATCCCTACAAAGTAAGAAAAGTTTGTCTATGACTAGCAACCCCTGCAAACGCTTGGGAATGGCAGCCAGCTGTAGCCAAGTAATTTCAATCTCTGAAGCCCGGCTCTATTGATAGGGTGGCTCCAATGGGTCTAAGGTTAAGGGGGATGCAGAAGTTGAATACATTGGCCCTTTGGATGACCATATTGCTTCTCTGAAACTGAGGTCCTCAGATCCATGTATAACTATCAAAGTCACTAATGACACATGTTTACCTGCCTGTGAAGTCATTAATGATCATATTTTTGAGCTTTCGGTTTTTCTCTGTGATGGTATTTTGTTTTCTGAGTTTCATCATACTAATGGCCAAGACTTTGCCTGGGGTTGGGGGCAGTTCTAAGTTTACTATGTTCCAGAAGGCACAGAGGCTTTGGGTACAGCAGAATGAACTCTTATTAAAACACCTTTTGGTGCTCACGCAACAAAAAGTACAGTTTTGTACCTACCATAAATGTAGATGTCCGATAGGTATGCATCTGCAGTCATAACAAATGGGTTGTCCTGCCTCAGGCAGCCCTTCGGTCGGCCGGATTCCAAAGTCTGGGTCTGGCCTCGGCTGATGTCGCACTTCACCTGACGTCATAGCTGCTAGGGTATAAAGGCATCAGCCGACGCCATTTTCCTCAGTGTTTCTTGCCCCAGATGCCAGGTGCCCTCTAGGAAGGCTAAATTTGGATAAATGCAAATAATTCCAAACAGTAGAAAGCAAAATATATATACATATATACATACAAACAAATACACCATAATAGATTCCCCCAGCTAGCTAAAAGAGGGGTAAGTACCCTAGGAATACCACAGAGGGGAAGGAGGGTGGGTAATCCTGACTGCAGATGCATACCTATCGGACATCTACATTTATGGTAGGTACAAAACTGTACTATGTCCTTCAAGGATGCATCTGCAGTCCTAACATATGGGTAGAATACCATAGCCAAACTGGGGGAGGAGGCACTAAGATAATGATGGTGTAGTTAAGATCCCTTGTAAAACAGCAGTTGCAAAACCTGCTCGGGATCTGGAGTATAAAAGGAAGATTATAGTGCTTGGCAAATGTATGCACGGAGCTCCAAGTAGCAGCTTCTAAAATGTCTTTGGTAGCCACTCCTCGAAGGAAAGCTGTAGTGGTGGCTGTAGCTCTTGTGGAGTGAGGTCTGATATTTTCAGGAGTCATCTTTCCATGAAATGAGTAGCAGAATCGAATGCAATTTCCTATCCATTTTGAGATCGTCTGTTTTGAAATTGCTTTTCCTTGCACTCCTGTTGCATATGCTACCAGAAGCTGGTCAGTTTTTCTGCTGGCCTTGGTTCTGTCCAGATAGTAGTGCAGTTGTCTGTGTACATCCAAGGTGTGTAGTAGTTTTTCCCCCCTGTTCTGTGGGTTGGGGAAGAATGTAGGTAAATGTATGGCTTGGTTCAAGGATACCCTGGATACCACTTTTGGCATAAAAGTAGGATTGGTTCTCAGAGATACTCTATCCTGATGGAAGATAAGGAAAGGCTGCACTGCCATTAATGCCTGTAACTCAGATACCCTTCTTGCTGAAGTGATTACTAGCAGGAAGGCAGTTTTCCAAGATAAGAACTGTAAGTCTGCTGTTGCTGCTGGTTCAAAAGGGGGAAGTGTTAATTTTTCTAGCACAAAATTGAGATCCCATGCAGGCAAAGGTGGTTTCCTTGGAGGCTTTACATTTTTGATCCCTCTCAAAAATTGTCTGAGGAGAGGATAAGATAAGACAGGAGGATCCATGTTGTACTCTGCTGAAATTGCTGATGCATGTATCTTAATGGAAGAATAGGACAAGCCATTGTGGAACAGTTCTGCTAAGTATTCCAGGATGTGTGCTAGGTTTGCTAGTGTGACATTTTCTCCCCTTTCTGCACTCCAAATGAGGAATCTTTTCCATTTGGCTGAATATGTTTTCCTTGTGGAGGGTCTGCGAGCCTCCAGGATAATGTCCTTAACCCTCTGAGATAAATCTAGGTGGTTTTGTTTTATGCAATTTTCCAAGCAGTTAGCTGCAGTGTTTTTAAGTTTGGATGTAGGGTCTTGTAATTGTTCTGCGTTAGAAGTAAAGGACATAGAGGTAGATGCCATGAATGCGTCCGAGACATGCTTCTCAGTAGCGGGTACCAATGTTGCCTTGGCCAGTCTGGAGCTATCAGAATTACCTTTGGCTGTTCCTCTCTGATCTTCAGTAGAACTTTGTACATCAAAGGAAGAGGTGGAAAGGCATATACTGTCAGGTCCTTCCAGCTGAAAGAAAGGGAGTCCACCCTCCAGGCAAGTGGGTGGTATACTCTTGAGCAGAATTTCTCCAGTTGGTAGTTGTGTGGGGAGGCAAACAGGTCTATCTCTGGCATTCCCCATTTCTTTGTTATGGTTTTGAAAATATCTGGATGCAGCATCCATTCGTGAGCATCCGTGGTAGTCCTGCTTAAGCTGTCTGCTAGTGAATTCTCTTTTCCTGGTACAAATCTGGCCTGCAGTTGGATGTTGAGATTCAGGGCCAAGTTCCACAGGTCCATTGCCGTCCGGCATAGAGGGTATGAATGTGTGCCTCCCTGTTTGTTGATGTACCACATGACTGTGGTATTGTCCGTCCTTATCAGCAGGTGTCCTTGCTGGATGAATGGTCTGAATGCCTCGATTGCACGTTTCACTGCCAGCATCTCCTTTAGATTTATGTGTAGATTCAGCTGGTCTTGTGACCATAGGCCTTGGATACACTTGTCTTCCATGTGTGCCCCCCAGCCTAGGTCTGAGGCATCCGTGGTGATGGTCTGCCTTGGATGTGGTTTGTGGAAAGGCAATCCTCTGTTTATCTGACAGGCCTGAGCCCACCACAGGAATTCTTTTTCAGACATGGAATGATTGGTATCTGGGCTTCTAGACTGTGTCTGTGTTGAGACCATACATTCCTTAGGTACCATTGTAACTTTCTCATATGCAGCCTGGCATGTGGGATCAATATTATGCAGGACGCCATGTAACCCAGGGCCTGCAGGACTTTCCTTGCAGTAAGCTGAGTTTGTCTTGTTAATGCCATGAAATAGACTGGTAGTTGCTTTTGTTTTTCCTCTGTGAGAAAAGCCATCTGAGTTATTGTGTCCAGTTCTGCACCCAAAAATGTTATCCTTTGGGATGGCACTAGTCTTGATTTTTTTATGATGACTGTGTATCCCAAGGCTTGCAGCAGTTGTATGACATTGGCCAAATCCTTTATTAATTTTGTCTTGTTGTCCGCTTGTATTAGGCAGTCGTCCAGGTATGGGTAGATTTGAATTCCCTGAAGCCTGCAATGAGCAATTACTGATGCCAAGCATTTCGTGAATACTCTGGGCGCAGTAGATAAGCCAAAGAGCAATGCTGAGAATTGATAATGCTCTGATCCTGCAAGAAATCTGAGGTGTCTTCTGCAATCTGGTCGTATAGGGACGTGCAGGTATGCCTCCTTGAGATCTAGAGTCACCAGCCAAGACTCCTTGCCCAACATGGGAAGAAGTTGCTGTAGGGTCAGCATTTTGAATTTTGGAACAATGAGGTATGTGTTCAGTGCGGACAAATCGAGAATAGGCCTCCACTGATTTTCTTTTCTTGGTACAAGGAATAGTCTGGAGTAAAATCCTTGGCCTTGTTCCATAGATGGTACCTTTTCTATTGCTCTCATCCTTAGTAGACTGATAATTTGTTTTAGAGCCTCTGATTTCTGGCTTGGTGGAAGGTTTGGCATTCCTCTCTTTTTTGGTAGAGTGTGGAAGTGAAACCTGTAGCCCTTGTCTATTGTTTGTAAAGTCCATTTGTCTCCTGTAATACAATGCCAATTTCTTGAGAATAAGGCTAGCTTTCCACCCAAGGGTGCTTCCAGTTGTTCCCTGGTAGGCAGAATCAGAGGCAAGTCATTGTGTCTGTCCTGTAGAAGTGGTTGCAGTCGCAGCTGTGGCAGCACTTCTTTGGTTGGCAGGTTGCCACTGACGACCCCTGTAGGCACCCCTAGATTGACCTCTGCCTCTTGGGCGTCTATTTCTGCCTCTCTGTGCTCTGGAGGTGTCTGGAAAGGACCAACTCTTTGAAGGCCAATTTCTGCTAAACCCCGGAGGTTGGACCTGCAAAAAATCCTTGACTGTTTGGACAGATTTTGCTTTTTCTTCCACTTTCTTTAGAACCTCCTGTGCAGGGGAGCCAAACAAACTTTGTTTCTCCATAGGGGCATCCAGGAGTTTAGACTTAACATGGTCTGGTAAGGATTGTTCTTTTAACCAGGCATGCCTTCGAATCACTGCTCCAGTCATAGCTGATCTAAATGAAGCCTCCAGAGCATCATAGCCACATTTTAAGAAATGATTACTGACCTGCTGAGAATTGTGTACCAAATCCTGAAGAGACTTACGGTCTAAAGGTTCAGGAGAGGCCAGCTTTTTATTCAGCTGATCTAACAAAAATTCCTGGTACTGTATCATGTGAAATTGACAGTTTAAAGCCCTGGCAGAAAGAGTAGCAGATGTATAAACCTTTTACCCCATCTCTAATGCTCTAGATTCTCTTTCAGATGGTAGTGGGTTTTTGGCAGAGGCAGCTGCAACACCTTTAGGGCCCTGAGAAATGGTTTCTGGGTCTGCAGCATGAGCCTTATACAAGTGGTAGTGAGAATCCGGGACCCTGTAGTATCTGTCAGGCTTTGCAGGGGCCGGGGGAAGAGAATCAGGGGCAGTACTGGCATCATTGTATGCATCATCAACAACTGATAGTACAGGTGGAATGGCTAAAGGTCTATGCTGTGGTAAGTGTAAAAAAAGTCCTTAGCCTTTTCCTAGAATCAGAAAAATCCTGACCCTGCCATTGGAAGTGTTCCCTCATTGAGTGTAGGGTTTCTCCAAAAGAAAATTCTTCTGGAGGAGAGGCAGAAGAAATGGAGTCTTCTGCATCAGAATCCTCATAAGGTGAGTACGGGCCTTCCTGATGGTCCGATACATCTGAACCATCCGAGGAGTAGTCAGAGGACAGAGGTTCAGGGGGTTCAGTCCTAGGCCTCTTTTTAGGAGGGGGTTGTGAGGCCCTGTCTGGGTGAGGATGGGTTCCCCTGATCAGAGAAATAAGGTCCTCAGCAAGGCTGAGAATCTGGGAACTAGAGGTAGGCCTGTGAGAGGGAGCTTTTGTAGGTAAGGCCTTGGAAAGTTTGGTTGCTTTAGCCCTGGAAAAGGCCTTGATAGACATAGAAGCAGGGGGTCTAGCTGCCCCACGTGCAGGAGTAGAGATGTCCAACGGAATAGTGTCAGACAACTCTTGTGTGCCTGCTACTTCAGCAGGAATTTCTGTAGCCGACTCAGCCATGGCCTGTGTGGCCTCGGTTATCGGAGGCATGCTTTCGGCCGAAAGGAGAACCGAGGTCTCGGTTTCAGCCGAAACAGAGACACTCGCGGTAGACCTAACCATGGTTTCAGCCGAAACCGCTGGCCGCGAGTGTCGATCCTTTTCTTTGCGTTTTTTAGCTAAATTTGTAGTCGGAGTCTCCGACGGCATTTTATATGCAAAAGTGGAGCCAAAAAACTCTTCTGCAAACTCCGACCGACGTCTAAGAGTCCGTCGGTTGAAGGAAGCACAGGCTAAACAAGCTGATACGTCGTGGTCTGGGCCTAAGCAAGGAAGGCACTAAGAGTGGAAATCCTTATGAGGTATTTGTTTCCCACAAGTTAAACAATTATTTACTTTGTCTGACATCGGCTGAGGCAAGAAAGAGTCCCCAACGGGGTACTTAGCTTTTTAGAAGTCTTGACGCTGAAATCTCTGGATCTGACCGACCGGCACTTGCGAACAGCTTCTGCTTCGGGCACCGCGCGGCAAGAAAGACTGAGGAAAATGGCGTCGGCTGATGCCTTTATACCCTAGCAGCTATGACGTCGGGTGAAGTGCGACATCAGCTGAGGCCAGACCCAGACTTTGGAATCCGGCCAACCGAAGGGCTGCCTGAGGCAGGACAACCCATTTGTTATGACTGCAGATGCATCCTTGAAGGACATCAAGACAGTTTTCCCATTGGCAAAACAGGCAATAAAGATGCTAATCTTTTAGAAGAACCTCCTCATGCAGAAATGCTTACTGGTGGCCTTTTCTGTACATCACTTAAGGGCAAAGGCTCCTAGCCAGCAGTAACCCTGTCAGATTCACAAGTTTCATCCTCACAGGACTTAACCTCTGCATTTGGTTAAAGCAGTTACGACAGGTTAAAATATACAACAAACCTTCAGACTATTTTTCTTCTTAAATTTATATAAAGGCCATGCGTACTCTCTCAACATTCCTGTCTTTGTCCATCATTGTAAGAGAATTTCATTGTTCGACTGTTGGACCTGTGCACTCATGTAGTCTGATCACGGATATCAAAAAATATATATCTTGCATAAATATAAAACAATTTAACAGACCATTTTCTAAGCATAGTAATACTCTCACACAGCCTCTCGGCACCCATGGACTGTTCACCGTTCTCCTGTATTTCTCACCCTCATGGCCAGTTTTACTTGTGTAATGGTCCCAGAACATGCAAGATAAACCCTAATAATGCCTCTGTATATTGCTTGACATACTTTTCATCAGTAGTGGGGTTGACAAATTGTGAATGACAACTATTACTATATTTAGGACCATGTACTTGGGACATTTCTGTGTAAGCAAACTGGAAACAACTTTAAATATCTACATTAGAGAGCATCTTACAAACATTAGGAGGGTATGCAAACTAGTGCTTTAGCAAAATACTGTATGGACCATCACAGATTTCACATTTCAGGTTTTACTATCTGAAGATGTCAAAGGATGTGGCTTTAATAATTGATCACATTTCTCAATCATTTAATCATTGTAATGATGTGACTGCTGCTTTATCTATCATGTAGTAGCTAATGTTTCGAAACAAATCAGTGCAATTGTTTTAATTATGCCTGATTAAAGACTAGAGTAGAGTACAATACTGTCCAAAAGGTACAACTTTGTATTTGGTGATTTATCTTTTATGCTGCAGTGTCTTTAGCAGTTATTTTCAGGGATGAATGCAGACATTTTTTCATCTAGGGCATCATAAAAACACATCAAGGGGCATTTACCTACTCTTTATTCTGTCTGAATAAGTTTAGAAATTGAGCTTGGGCGAAGTCCAGAAGGTAGGAATGCTCTGTCTGGATACTACAATATCTCTACTTGGCAGTTAACAGCTTCACAACAAAAAGCTGCAAACATACTTTTTTTTTTTGCTTGCTATAAACAATACTTTACTCCATCTCATTTGGTAGTGTGTTATTGGCTGGAGATACTCCTCCTATAAAAGAAGACTATGGCGTTTGGAATCTGGCACCGGAAATCCATTTTCAATGGCATTTTCAAATATGTGGGTTTGAGTCAGTCTAGCAAATCCTACAGATTATTTGGACTCACATTAACTTTCTCCTCTCTGAAGCAGATAAACTTGCAACAGCAGAAAGATGACTGACTATCTGTATGGTGTCCTAGTGAAGGGTATAAACCCATTTACTAGTTTCATCCTCATTTAACACAAGAGTCTGAAGTTTGTTGAAGTGAGGGAGTGCTAATCTTTTTCTTTGGATATGAAAGTCAGAAATATTGCACATAGTTGAGGAAGGGGGACATCAACCGTTTGCCATATTTTTTGGCATTAAAAAGGCCAGGGGTAGATGGCATTGGAATGGCTGCCCTTGGACGCAACTGCTGATCCCAAGGAGATGCAGCCTGAAAGTCTCGAAAGTGCAGTCAGACTAAAGAATATTAGAGACCAACTGACCTGAGTCTAATGCACAAAGTCTACACATATATGTTTTTTGCAATTACATCTGATTTGATGCTGGGCCAATGGTGACACATTGAAAAATGCCATTCAATTGCAGTTCAACAAGCACAAGAGCTGGGGTCCAGTCCAATTTGTTGAAGTCAGTACCCCAATATCGGTCTCCAAAGGAGCACGGCTAGAGGACTGCGATTTAGGCTCAGGCCTGTAGGCTTACCAGCTGATGGCTCTGTGAAACCAAAGTTCTCAGGCCTAGGCAGGTCTAATGAGGTTACTAAGGTGATATACACCCTGCCTACCCTTCTAGATGACCATCTTCAGGGGTTCCCCATTTTCCTGTTTTTCTTCTTTCCAACATTTACACTAGAGGAAGTCACAACTGATGCTAAAAGGGGTGAGCACATTCCTTGGACGATGGCTGTTATTTGTGATTCAAGTTAGCTTTAAGCAATATAGCTAAACTTCAATGTAATGTCTAAAATAATGACATTCTCTGCAGGTTTCAACTGGGTGTCCTAGGCAAAAAGCACTAAAGGTGGAAGTCTTATGCAGGGATCTGCCTAGCACAGCAAAGCTTGCTGGTAATTTTTTTTTTCCCACAAGGGGATTTTGCCCACAGAAAGATCTCTCATATGCAATCACCACTAACGGAACACCTCTATACAAAGTAAAAGGCAGACAAGATTCCAGAAAGGCAGATAAAATTCCCGAAGGGGTACTCATTCTTGAAGCTGGAAATGCAAATTCAGTCACAAGTGATACTGCTCAAATGTACAAGACTGCTTCAACAAAAGAAAAAAATGAAAATGGCCTGGGGTGATCTCTTTGTACCCAGCACTGCTCATGTCTAAAGCACGAAGAGACCAGCCTACAAGATGACAACCGAAGCTCTGGGAGTCTGGTCAGTTGAACTGCTATTTACCTGTCACTAATTCCCAAGCATTATGGGCACTCTTTAAGCAGTGATCACAATGATGTATATCCTAAGGTCCTCTGTGAAACTGGCAAGGATGTAACAATTTTTGTGGACAGAGACCAGCTGTGGTGGATCAGCTTTCCACATCAACATTAGCATACAAATTCCTATGGATGAGACATGTTTTTTTCACAGTTTCTAGTAGCTATTAAATGCCTATAAAGCATAAAATGATGGAAGACAGTTTTGTGAAGGCATCATCAATGATCTCCAATAACTGATTCAAAAGGACTCTGATTAACAGGGTAATCCTTAGAAACATTCTTGCTCATCCATCCAATATAGATATGGGTATGGGTAAGGGATGGGGGATGGGCTTCTGAAACTAAGGCATGGCCTGTAGAAAATTGATTTGGAATGCATGAAGTCATCCACTGATTGTTCCTAATAAACCACAGCAAATTCCCTGGATGGATGTTAATCTGAGTGGCCTAATTAGAAAATTGTGAAAGCAAGTACAGATGACACTCTACAGCTACACACATGGCTTGATAAATACATCCACAAGGGGGCGTGCTACAAAACACCTGGAAGAGAATGTCCCTGGCTAAGCCAGGTTCCTCAAATTGCCAGTTTCCAGCTGTTTGCATCAACAGAGGAATTATGTAAGGAACTCATTTGGGTTAGCATGGACGAACGTCTGATACTGCAAGAAATTATCTACAACATTCTCAAAAGTCATGGGAGCAGAAATCTGGTGCTTACACTGCCAGTGTGATACGTACAACAAATCCCTAGAAAAGAAAGACAAGGATGCCACTGGCATTTACTTTGTGGAGTTCAGGAGTTTCTTGCTCTACTTTTGCATGGGTTACTTAAGGCTATATAAGTAGTAGTAGAACCACTGGGCCTCTTGCCTCCTTTAATTCACATTATAGGTTCATAGGTTGATACTAGGCTATCTGCCCTAGGGCATTTATAAGTCTAGCCAGAGTGTGTTTGGCTTTCACCTCCCATTTAGATTAGTTAAGGTCACAGAAGATAGCCCTTTTAAAGTTAGTTTACTGTGCCTCTGTCTAGCAAGGACATAGAAGAGATCCCATGGGTAAACGTGTGATTCCCCCATCCACCCGTCAAGATTTCTCTTGAACAGGGTCAGTGATGGGCTCTGCCTAACATGGATTGGGATCCTGTTCCAGAGTGAGGGGAGCCTTTGGGATATGAATCGGTCCCTTCAGCAGGTCTTTATTGCCATGCTGAGGTTTAAGTCACTGGAGCGTGTAGCTCTAAGGGATTTGGATTTCCTGAGGTGGAGCATGTCCATTAATTCTGAGTTGGACATGGCTTTATACGTCAGGCATAGGTTGCCTCTGAGTAGGTGGTAAGCAACTGAGTAGAGCTGGAGTTTCTTTAGCTGAACTGCATAGGGCATCTGTTTGAGGCCCTTGATCCTCTTGGTGAGGTACTTTTGGGGTCTCTCCAGTTGCTGCAGGTGTCGGGTAGGGTAAAGTACATCCCAAAGGGGGCACTGTATTCAATTACAGGAGTGATGAGTAGAGGGGCACAATGACCTCTCGATCTAGATATGAACCCTTTTGTGATAAGGTGGGCTATATAGAAGGTCTTTCTAACCACTTTGGCAGCGTGATTGTCAAAGGAGAGATTACTATCTACTTGGGTCCCCAAATCCCTAATTACATCTTCCTTACTTAATGGATTACCACCTATGTGGTAATTTGTGGGCACTTTGTTTTTCCCAAAGGGGTTGACTATGCACTTTTTGGCATTTAGCTTGAGGCCATGGCTCTGGCACCAGGTATCAGTCTCTGAGACCTTTTTGGAGGATGCTTGCATCAGCCAGAGAGTCGATTATGGCTCCCAGTTTGCAGTCATCTGCGAACTTGGTCAGTCATAGTCCTCCCATGTTAGCCTGTACCTCAGAGAAGTATATACCAAACAAGAGAGGTCCCAGGACTGAGCCTTGTGGGACGCCACTTGTAACTGGTTTCCAGTCTGACATGGCACCTGCAATTCTGACCATGTGGGTTCTATCCCTGAGCCAGTTTGCAATCCATCTTGTGACACAGGGGTTGATATTTAAGCTGGTGAGCTTATTTATGATGCCCAAGTGGGGTATTGTGTCGAAGGCTTTCTCGAGGTCCAGGTAGGCAGTGTGGACTACCTTCCTTTCATCTATGTTCTTAGTAACTGTTTCAAAGAAGTCAACTAGGATTGAGAGGCAAGCTCTGCCCTTGATGCCGAATTGGGTAGGATCCAGTGTCTGGAGGTTCCTAATGTCTTTGTTTGTGAGTTCCATGATGATACGCTCCATAGCTTTGCAGACCAGACTAGTCAGGCTTATGGGGAGATAGTTACCGGGGTCCGTTGTGGCACCACCTTTGTGCAGCAGGACCACTGTTGCTGTACGCCATTCTTTAGGTACATATCCTGTAGTAAGGCCGAGACTGAACAGTGACTTTATGTGAGGGTTCAGTTCTTCTTGGAGCTCGTGTAAGACGCAGCCCAGGACACCGTCCGGTCCCATTAACGCAGTGTTTTTTGCTTTTGAGAGGGCAGCTTTCACCTGTGCATCTGTGATGTCAGGGCGGCTACATTCTGTTGGGATGGACATTTGCTCTTTGGGGGAGGAGGGGGGAGGGAGAAGTTTGCACTGAACCTGTCTGCCAAGATGTTGGCAATGTCTGTGGGTTCAGTGTATTTCTTGTCATTTTGCGCTAACTCAGAGCATATCTGGGAGTTGCCACCCAGATTCCTGACATAACTAAATAAAGTCTTGTGATTATCTTTAGTGTCTTGTGCAATTTTTTTTTCGAAGCTGGCCTTGGATGATTTGATGATGGATCGTAGTTGCTTGCTAGTACTGATCAGAAATGCCTTCCCTTTTTGGGATTTTGCTCTATCATGTAGTAGCTTCCTCCTTCTGTTGTATAGCTTATTTATGGCCGGGGTCCACCAGACAGGTCTCCTGCTTTTGCAGGAGTGAGTCTTGGTTTTATTTGGGATAGCACGATCCATGCATTCCTGTAGGTGTCCATAGAATGCGTTTGTAAAGGATTCTGTGGTTTGGGCAGTATTTTCCACCGGCACGAGGGCTTTAAAGGATTCCACCTCGGTTTTGAGAAGTGTGAAGTTAGCTTTTGCAAAATTTTTCACGGTAGTTTCCTTGGCTGGGGGTGGGCACGGGATATGGATGTCCAATGAGATTAATTTATGGTCTGATCTTACCAATGAGGGGTTTACCTCTGGTGTGGAACATAGAGTCCCCATGTTGGTGATGACCAGGTCCAATATGTTGTCCCCTCTTGTGGGAGTGGTGACCAGTTGTTCCATACCATTTGAGTTTATAAATTCTAGGAACCATTGGGCTAGGGTGTTGGGGCTTGAGTAGTTTTCCCAGTCAATGTTTGGGTAGTTGAAGTCACCCAATATTATGGTGTTTGGAGAGACCTTCATATTCTCCAGTGTTCTCAGGAATGCCGAGTGGAGTTCCTGAGTTTAGGAGGGTGGTCTGTAGCAGGCTACAAACTGAAAGGCAGTTTTGCCCACTGTTAGTTGCACATGGATGGTCTCCGATGCTTTGTGCAGTGCCACTAACCTGGAGGTGTGGGTATCTTTGATGAATATGGATACACCCCCTCCTTTTGTGATTCAGTCTGAGTTTTGGGGTCGAAAAGCATGGTATGAGGTATAACCTGGTAGTGCTGGGGTGCTCTTGGAAGCCTTGAACCAGGTTTCTGTTACTGCACAGATATAGATATTCTCCATAGTGAGGAGAGCCTCGAGTGAGTGCATCTTGAGGTTTAGACTTCTGGCGTTGAGCAGCATTACCCTTAGTTTTTTTTTCCTTGTGTTGTCTATGAAGGTGGATTTGTCTTTTGAGCCTTGCCTAAAAAAGGCACTATTGGGGAGGCAAGAGCCTTAGCCAGTATTCGAAAGCCCAGAGGTGACAGGTGCAAGCTGTCCCTAGCGAAGCAACATGGCTTGTCGAGCATGTCATCCCAGGCTGACAGACACTGGATCCCCTTTGAATGACACCAATACTTCAGCCAATTGTTAAAATTGATCATTTTGTCTTTATACTGTGGCATCATTCTTGGTGAGGGCAAGATGCTACTCAAGGTCAGGGTCATACCGGCCTGGGCTACATGATCAGAGAGCTCCTCTATGTCTCTTTTCATATAGTCCAGAGAGGTACATCTCGGGTCATTCACACCAGCATAGACAATGACGGAGTCATATTTGTACTTGCTTTGGAGTGACCTGAGTGCTTGTGTTATGTGGCGGATCCTGGCACCTGACAGGCAGCTTACAGTGACCTTCTCCTTGTTCAGTCTGGTGAGTGGGATGTCAGTGTTACAAGTGTATTAGGTGTGTTGTTTAGCTTTAAGGGCTGTGACTGTGTGGCCCACTGACTTTGTGAAATATGTGATACATGGGTATTGTTGTGGGGTAGGGGTTGCTTGGATGTCTGCTTTGGAGGTCTCTGCTGCTTTGGCAGATTTTTATTTAGAGCCTCTGAGTATGTTTTTGTGTGTTTATGTGTTTGGTTTGCTGATACAATAGGTCTATGTGAGACTGGATTTGTGGTGTGTGTGGTTTCCTTCTCCTCCTGACTGGACTGTGCCAGTCCTGGGTTGAGAGAGCTCAGCTTCCAGTTTAGCTGTATAGTTGCATCTCTCACATATATTTGAGCTTGTTGGGAGGAGGAGAGGGTGGTCTGTATACAGAAGGCAATTGTAACATTGCCTCAAGATTCCCAGATTCACTAGCTGGACTGGAGAATAAACCTGAAACTGACCTTTGGACATGCCAGAGATGTATAAGGAACTGATTTTTGACTGATCAGAACAGACCAATAGGGAGCCTAGTACTTATAAAGAGTATGACAGGGTGTAGTGCTTAAGTTTGTTAGTGCTTACTTATAAGATCACTTATAAGAGCAAGTGCAGGTATTTAAAATGAAAATAGAGTGCTTACTTTGAGAGTTAGAACAGTTCTAAGGGAATAAGTGAAGAGTAGACTTTGTGGAGCCAGGAATAGTTTAAACCTGATTAAGTGGCGCTGCCCGATGCTGCGCTATGCGCAAAACAGCGCAAATGCGGGTTTTAAAGCAGGGAAACTGAAAGAGATAGGAATGGACCCAAAACGGCCAATAAGCTACTAGTTCCTAGGCTGAGACCACTCCTCCAGGGACAGATTGGCTGCTCAAAGCTCCACACTCTCACTAGTTAACAGAGAAGCTTCCTCCTATCCAAGTAAGGATATGGGCAACACAGGAACCTATTACCACAGTCCGGAATTCAGCAAAGCCTGAAATCTGGACTAATCTAGTTCAGTAAAGCGGGACAAAGAATATTTTTTTTTTTTTGTTTTTTTTGCAGAGAATATCAGAAAATCAAACAGAAAACACTGTAAATGCTATAAACAGGCTAGCACACTTGAGTTTATAGCCTACAACAATTAAACAATACAAAAACGACTTTTTAGAAAGTGCAATTGTAAAAGCAGGTAAGGCAATGCAATTTTAAACTTTTTCAAACACAGATCAGTTAGAAACTCATTTTTTAAGCGAGAAAATGCAGTCAGAGCAGAAAGCAAAAAAAAATACTTAAATCATTTGAAAGTCTCTCTTAGGTCTCTGTTGCTTGTATCACTCTGCAGGACACCACGAGGAGCTGTGCTGAGTTGTATGTTAGAGAGAGAGAAACTGGCAAGGACTGAAGGTATCTAGGTACCTGGCATGAATCCACCAAGACTGCTTTTGCAACTAAAGCATGGTTTCATCTGAGTTAAGATGTGGACCTCAGGCATAAACAAGAGTTTAATCTAAGAAAGAGGAGAGCAGATAAAGCACCAAACTCCTTGCATAGGTCCTGCACAGGCTCCCAATTTCTCTGTGGGACATCAGTTTCTGCTTTCACAACAGACACTGGTAGTTAGACATGACATCACACTTAACCTTTTCATTCCTTCTGAGGCTAATTACTAACTGGTAAATTGCAGGTACTGTGAGGGTAATGAAGTATTTTTAGATGCTGACTACACAGGGGGAAGCAAAATCTTGTTGGACTTTGCATGAACCACATGTAAGCTCAACTGTTGACCAACTTTAAAATAAATCATAGGGCTGGCATCACCTCCCCTGCTAATGGCACCCTCAGGTGATGCAATCCATGGACAGTATGCCACTTTCTCAAACTATGCCTGTTTTGTTGGTGGAAGAAATCAGAATTGAGACATTCTACCATATATAGATCTGATTTTCAAAGCTATAAGCCAGCTCCTTTACTACTTCCAAAGCCCTTTTTAACTCTGTCTGATGTTTTTACTCATCAGCTGCTGTATCACAGCTACCTTTCTTTGCTTAAATTTGATACTAGGTATTCCTGAGGAGAACGCTGTGAAAACCAATTTGCTGCACTCTACATAAGCTTGTTAAACTCCCAAATGATGAGCTTCTACAGTTGAGCTCTTATTTGTAGCATAATGGCATTTAAATTACTGCAGGTGCTTGCATGGGGGCAATACCAGATGTTGAGCTGGGTTCCCAGACAGAAAAGCCAACAACTACAAATGTCTCTGCCATGAAGGGAGGCTGTGGTGGGAACAGCTGGTTTTCCAAAACCAAGTCCTGAAAATAATGAAGTGAGACTATACATAAAAAAATTACATAATGGAAAACAAACACCACAATAGCAGTAGTAGCACTATGGCTGGAGTTTGAGACAACTCAGATCTGGTTGTTTTGTCTTTCGGCTTTTTCCCGGTAAGGGGTCGCCACAGTGGAACTCCGGTCTGCTGATTGGCAGTAGATTTTTACGAAACGCCGAGGTGCCAGCTCGACGCCCAACCATCAACGAAGGAATGCCCATTTACGCACGCATGTCTTTTGAACGCTACCCAACCGTGGGGAGGACATGCAGACTCCACACAGAAGGCACTCCCAAGCCAAGCCGAGAATCGAACAGGAGAACCTCTTACTGTGAAGCAGAAAAGAGCAAGAAGCATGTACAGCTACAGATATAGATAACTTTACAGCAGTAATCCCTGTGGGGATGAGGACAGTGGCAAGGCCTGTAGGTAGGTACTGCTGAAAACTGTAATGAAAGATTCTAGTGTGTCATAATCTGGAGCTACTGCAGGAGACATCCTGAAGTAAAAACTGCATAAATGTGTACAGAATGAGATGGCAATCTGCTGCAACTCATACCTTAACAAATGTGACAACCATTCCCCTGCATCTGCTCTGTAAGAATACTTGACCTCTAACTCAGGAAGGGATAAGACAACTATTGGGATGTATTAAGATGGACAATGTCTAAGAACTACTATCAATCCATGTAGAAGTTAACTGGCACATCAGGTGGGCCAAACTATATACATCTGATGAAGATGTGCACATGCATACAGCTTGGTACCTGGGAAATGTCACATGAAGATGTGCACATGCATACAGCTTGGTAACTGGGAAATGTCACAAAGATATGCACATGCATACAAATTGGTACCTGAGAAATGTCACATGAAGATGTGCACATGCATACAGCTTGGCACCGGTCACTATTCTACTCCCACAGACTTTGTGTGAGGCAAGACAGAAGGGCTGACATCAGCTGTATTCTGCAGGAAGTGGGATGGGGTGACAGGTATACATACAAACTCCAAACATGAAAGAATTAGGAATAACTGCACAAGATGGACTAAATGCAAGCAAGATCTGAAGGATTTATATTGAGCAATTGCAGAGTGTATTAAAGATTTTTGGTCACACTGCATAGCACACACTCCATTAAGATAACCATTTTATAAGGAACCATGACAAAGGAAAGCAATTTGACCAAAACACTGCATGGTTTATGGACTATTGTTAGAACAGGAAACAAATCAATGAGCGATCGTTAACAAAAAGCAGAACATTTACATATGAAAACCACTGATAAATTATTGCCTCACTTACACCCACTTACTACCAAGACATAACTCCAGCTCCTACTGATTAACCTATAACTGGAGAGCGACTGACTAAATTGTCTATCTTAATCTTAAGTTCTATGGGAGTGTAAGGTTGGGGGCAAGACCTCAGACCTCACAAATGCACAAAGGAACAGTGAAAAAAAAGTTTAAAAAATTTTAAAAATATGTTATGGTGTCGACGCCCCACTACAGCCTGACATGTTAAGCAATCTCACCTGCCTCACCGTCCTTCACTATAGTAGGAGCATGTTATACAGGAGCATGTGCATTATGCACTGAGCACATTATACAGGTGCGTGTTCACTATGCACGGAGCACATTATACAGGTGCATGTTCACTATGCACGGAGCACATTATACAGGTGTGTGTTCACTACGCACGGAGCACATTATACAGGTGCGTGTTCACTATGCACGGAGCACATTATACAGGTGCGTGCTCACTATGCACGGAGCACATTATACAGGTGCGTGCTCACTATGCAAGGAGCACATTATACAGGTGCGTGTTCACTATGCACGGAGCACATTATACAGGTGCGTGCTCACTATGCACGGAGCACATTATACAGGTGCGTGCTCACTATGCAAGGAGCACATTATACAGGTGCGTGTTCACTATGCAAGGAGCACATTATGCAGGTGCATGTTCACTATGCAAGGAGCACATTATACAGGACAGGGAGCATTATGCAAGGGGCATGTTAACACAGGTGTGTGCACATTATGGAAGGAACATGTCGCAGATGTGCATACAAAATAGAAAACTCAAGCCAGTCATGGAAAATACTTCTGTCAAAATACATACTTGTACAAAATACTGAAGAAAAAATGCTTTCTGTCACAATCTGTTTCACGGTTTTCGTAACTTCCTATTTTTCCTGAATATTTCATGCATCTTGCTGTATTATCTTTTAAAAATCCTTTACCTACAAACCTTATTTTTGACATTTTATGCTCCTAATTATTAAAGGCTTACAGTATGCATCCCCAAAGACACTGGAGGTTTCTATATATTAAAAATAACTGTTCTGGAAAACAAATACTGATCAACATGTTGGTACAAACACATCTTTATTAACAAACACCATATACATCATATTAAAAACACAAACAGCAAAATGAAAATTTGTTCCAGAAGGAATGATTTTTTTATGTTTTATACAGACACATGACCCTCCATATTAACAGCTCACAGTGCAGTCTGATGGGACCCATCACTGCACACAACCTGAAGGGTACAGCCATAATGACTTCTGTGGGTGACAGCGAAAAGGACAAAAAATACTCCTTTATTGAGATACATACCTACAAAACCCCTATGAGGTTAAAAACACTTTTTGGCCATCCATGGCACTGCATAGCTATTAGTGGCCCCCAACTCTGGAAAAGTTTAGGGCTTCCTCCCCCCTCTCAAATAAGCACCACCACAAAGGACAGGGATTCGTGTCCCTGTAGATCAAAATCAACTTAGGTTAAACAGATGGGACTGATGTGCTTCAGTAAGAAGTAAGGGATTATACTGAAGAGGCCAGAAGACTTTTCTGCAGGACCTTAAGAATTATAGATCCTCCCCAAATCAGGAATGAACTAACAATGGCTGCTTGTGCCCACCAATCCCTGGTTAGCTCCCACTGCATCACAGACCAGAAGACGCTGCAGTCAGGACATTACCCAACGGTGTACCTAGTCAGCTTACCAATTAACAACCCACAGCACCCCAGTTGTGCGAAAGTGCTCTACAAAAAAAGAAGTGCAATTAATGTTTTACTGTGAAGCTATGCTGAAAACAGCCACCACTGCACCTACTACATTTAACTATGGACAGGAAGAGCAGCATTGGGACTACCAGCATCAAACAAAGCACTACTGGACATTCACATACATTTTTGAATTGCCCACCTATAATAAAATGGGCTACTTACAGCATGCATATTGGTGGTGTAGCCACTGGTTTAACAGGTAAAGAGCTAAAACATGTACTTAGAAATGGAGACCTGTAAAAGAAGTCTTTAAACCAGTAAAGGCTGAACAGTGGGGGAAACACAGATGTATGAAGGCAATATAATAATAAATTAAATCCATCCTCACTTCACTAAAGAGAAGCACTAATTTAAAATTAGTATTTCCCTGGGGACTACCCCCCCCAATTGCTAAATATTCTGGTAATTGTTGAGGTCTGTATATAAAACCCTGTATTTCCAAAAATGGTTCAACAATTTTTATGAACTTTTTAGGGAATGCTATTGACATTCATATCTAAAACCTTATACTGAACTTGCATAGCTAGAGAAGCAGCTACATCTTGTATTTTAATTACTAAAAAGTCAATTAAATTTCACTTTTTATGCCTCAACATATTAAAATAAAAAAAATAAGTTTTGTAAAGAAACATTCTTCTTAGGTCCAAAATCACATCACTATATATTTACTGTTTATAGCATTTGTTTATCTTATTCTGAAGTAAAAGCTACATGCTTTTTAAATGACTGGTAAATATCACAGCTTCTCAATTTCAAAAGGCCATCCTGAACCAAAATTACATACTACAATACTTCATTATCTTACAAGATTTTCAGGACAAAACCGATGTATTACGATCACAATGACTGCTTTACACAGCAGAATAGTTTCCAGGGACTCCTTACCAAAGGTACAATGCCCTGTCCCTCAGCAACACAGCACATTTAAGTTGATCTGAGGTGTAAAGCTATACATTATTATGCAGTCAGGTAATGTACTGTATGCTAAACTGGTTGGGGGAGTAAACACAGGGATATATATAGGAAAAATAATCTAATAACAGGTTTGTACAGTAGTATTTTAGGCTGTTCTTGTACTAAGCAGAACTCCAAAATATCCATAAAGGAAATGCACCATTATTCAATGCAGTAAAGTGGTTGACAAAAGGCTTACCTGCCTTTAACTAATAAAACATACCTCAGGTCCTTACTTCACATCTCATCGTGAAACTTTCAGGCAGTACTCACACACTACTCAGTTAAGAAAATGCTCTAAGATTGATGTTATACTCTTTCGGTATTTCAGTGCAGCACTACATTTAACTTTACCTCACCACTTTAGCTGCCTGAAAGCATAGCATTGCAACTTTAACAGGTGACAACTCAAAACAAAACACACAATATAAAAGAAAAAAAGAAGTTATGTACTCACCATAACGTTCCATCGGAGTAGTTCTACTTAATTTTTCTGCAACCTGTGGGTATTTAGATCCATATCAGATCAGAACCGGCAACTTTTCAAGCATCTGCTCCAAGCTCCTCCCCCTTACCCATAACCCATCACCATCTCCTACCTTCCCTCGGATCTCGTTTGCCGCTACATCAATAAATCAGCAACTCAATTTTATCACAAACCCTGGTTCAGGGGAAGGAGGGCGGGAAGGTTGCAGAAAAATTAAGTATAACTACTCAGATGGAACATTATGGTGAGTACATAACTTCTTTATTTGAAGTACTTAACTTAATTTTATCTGCAACCTGTGGGACAGAGTCCCCCAGCTACTAAAACTCGTGGGGGGCCCTCATGGAAGGATATTCTTGAGCAACGCGGAACAGAGGGGTGCTCTCCCTCTGGAGATCAAATCCAACTAATAATGAGAAATGAAGGTATGTGACCTTGCCCAAGTTGCTGCCGCACAATATCATCCAGTGAAACCCTAGACCAAAATGCAGCAGAAGTCGCCATAGATCTAGTAGAATGAGCTTTAACAGGACCAGGCGGGGACAGACCTTTGTCTTTATAAATTTGCAAAATACATTGTGTAATCCATCTAGCTAAGAAAACCTTGGAGGTGGCTTTGCCCAGAAAGGGTTTAGAGAAGGACATGAATAACTGGTCAGACCTATGAAAGGGCTTTGTTCTGTGTAAATAAAAACAAAGCAGTCTATGAACATCTAGCAAATGCAGCTTATATTCACCCTTGTTGAAAGAAAACAGGCAGGTTAATAGTCTGGCTAATGTTTGATTCAGAAGCTACTTTTGGTAAAGAGGAAGGGTACGTGCGGAGCGAGACCCTGTCCTTAAGGAAGATCAAGTAAGGGGGCATGGCAGACAAAGCTTGAATCTCAGAAACCCTCCTAGCCGAAGTAATGGCCATTAAGAAGGCTGTCTTCCAGGATAAGAACTTCAAATCTACTGATGCTGCAGGTTCAACGGGAGGAGCAACCAACACCTGCAGAACCAAGGTAAGGTCCCAAGGAGGATCAGAGTCCTTAATCAGGGGAGCATAAAAGAAAGGTGCCTTTAAGAAAAGCCTTACACAGTCTTGAAGAATCCAGAGCATTCATGTTTTCGCCGACATGGAAATTCGAGATAGCTGCCAGTTGCACTTTCACCATGGAGGAACAAGCCCCTTGTTGGAAAATATTGGCTAAAAAATCCAACACTGCAGGAACAGGGGCTGTAAAGGGATCTAGGTTCCTCTGAGAAGCCCAAATAGAGAATCATTTCTATTTGCTGCTGCAAATCTTCCAAGTGGTGGACTTGTGGGATGCCATCAGAAAAGTTTTTACTGAAAATGAAAGACTGGGAGTCCTGGCAATCAAGGGAACTGAAGCAACCAAGCAGTCAGCTTGAGGCTGTCCAGGTTGGGCAGATAAGTGCCCGAGGGATGAGAGATGAGATCTGGGCAAGATCCAGAATCCAAAGAAAGCTAGAACATGAGACCAGGGGAAGGGAAACCACACCTGATGAGGCCAGAATGGGACAATGAGGATCACTTTGCACTGCTGTCGACAAGATTTCTGAAGAAACTTCAGAATGAGAGGTAACCCGGGAGGCCAAGCATTGTAGCTTGCTACACATCCCCCACCATGCCCCAAGATTCTCACTACACCTTTCTAAACATACTGGAAAATATTAAGATACAACCAAACACCCTAATACTGGGTGATTTCAACTACCCTGCCATTGACTAGGAAAACTACTTTGGTACCAACTCCTTTTCCCAACGGTTCTTGGAATTCATAAATTCCAATACCCTGGATCAACTAATCCTTTGTCCCACCAGGGGCTCCAATATCCTAGACCTGGTCATTACCAACATGGGAGATAGATGCTCCACACCAGTTGTCACCCCCACATTGGTCAGGTCTGACCATAAGCAAATCACCCTTGACATCCACATCCCACCCCCCCAGTAAGGAAACCTCCTTAAAAACTTCTCTAAAGCCAACTTCATGCTACTGAAGTCAGAAGTGACAAACTTCATGACACCCATGCAGACGGGATCTGAAAGTTCGACTGCAGAATCTTACACTAAGGAACTGCAAGAGCACATCCACTCGTGCATGAATTGTGCCATCCCAAATAGAACCAAGATGCTCTCCTCCAAAAAAAAGGAAGCCAATCTGGTGGCCCCCTGCTGTAAACAAACTATACAACAGAAGGAAGAAACTGTTGTAGAAAAGAGGAAAATCCCCAGGATGCAAAAAACTCCCTCACCAGCCTCAGTAAGAAGCAGAGATCCCTCATAAAATCTTCAAAAGTTAGTTACGAAAATGCTGTGTCTTTCGGCTTTTCCCGGTTAGGGGTCGCCACAGCGGAACTCTGGTCCACTAATGATTGGCAGTAGATTTTTACATACCGAGTTGCCGGCCCTGACTCACAACCTTCAACGAAGGTATGCCCATTCAAGCATGTCTCCACACAGAAGATGCTCTAGATGAGAATCTAACAAGACAACGTCTTATTGTGAGGCGACAACACTACCACAGCACCACCACCGCAGTACTAGTTATGAAAATAAAATTGCCAAATATTCTAAAGACAACCACAAGGCATTCTATAGTTATGTCAAGAATCTAAATGGCAATGCTCAGATTTGCTCTGAGCTTCAACAGAATGGCATTAAATATACTGATCCCAAGGATATTGCCAATATCCTGGCAGATCGATTTAGTGCCAACTTCACTCTCCTCTCACACCCTAAAGGAACCATCTCAATACCAAAGGATTGCCAAATTCCGGTAATCACGGCCACACAGGTAGAAACTGCACTCTCCAAAGCTAAGAATACAGCATCCATGGGACCAGATGACATCCCAGGCTGTGTACTACATGAACTACAAAATGAACTGGCACCTCATCCAAGTGTAATATTTAATCATAGCCTCACCTCAGGCTTCGTGCCCACTAAGTGGCACACAGCTACAGTTATCCTAGTCAACAAGGGGGGATCCACCTTGGACCCCGGGAACTACCGTCCCATCAGTCTGACAAGCCTGATCTGCAAGGGCATGGAACGCATTATCATGGAACTTATAAACAAAGACATTGGCAACCTTCAAACACTGGACCCGACCCAGCTTGGATTTGTGAAGGGCCGATCTTGTCTCCTGAACCTGACCGACTTCTTCGAATCAGTCACCAGAGCTGTGGATGAGGGTAAGGCGGTCCACACAGCCTATCTGGACCTCGAAAAGGCCTTCAACACCTTCCCCCACTCTGGAATCATAGATAAACTTACTAAGCTGGGCATAAATCCCTACATCACTCGATGGGTTGCCAAATGGCTTACTGACAGAACCCAGACTGTAAAAGTAGCCAACTCCAAATCCAGCTCCAGACAAGTGACAAGTGGAGTACCTAAGGGTTCAGTCCTGGGACCACTCTTGTTTGGCATCTACTTTTCTGAAGTACAGGCCAACACTAAGGGACTCTGGCTAACAAAGTCTGCAGATGACTGCAAACTGGGAGCCATTATTGAATTCCCAAATTATGTGGACATTCTACAAAAGGGCCTTACAGAAACAGATGCCTGGTGCCAGAGCCATGGGTTTAAGCTTAATGCCAAGAAATGTACAGTTATCCCCTTTGGAAAAAAACATGTACCCATGAATTACCACTTAGGTGGCAGTACACTAAACATCGAAAGTGTGATGAGAGACTTAGGGACACACGTGGACAGTGGTCTCACTTTCCATAGCCACATCGCCACAACAGTCAGGAAATCCTTCTATTTGGCACACGTCATCACTAAGGGCTTTTCATCCAGAAAAAAAGGAGGAGGTCATTGTCCCACTGTACTCATCCCTCATTAGACCCATTATAGAGTATAATGCCCCATTTGGTATGTACCTCACAAGACATCTGCAACAGCTGGAAAGGCCACAGAAATTCCTCACTAAAAGAATCACAGGCCTAAAGCAGATGCCATATGCTGACAGTCTAAAAAAAACCTCCAGCTATACTCTGTGGCATATTGTCTACTCTAAGGTGATCTCTGCTTAACATACAAGGCCATGTCAAACCCTGAGCTGTTGGACATGCTCCACTTGAAGAAATCCCAATCCCTCAGAGCCACACGCTCCAGGGATCTAAACCTTGTCATCACAATGAACAAAACATGATGGAGGGATAGGTTCCTGACCCAGAGACTCCCCATACTTTGGAACAGACTGCCCACACATGTCAAGCAGAGTGCCTCCTTGGTCCTCCTCAAAAGAAACCTTGATGATTGGATGGGAGATAGGAAATTCACCCCAGGGATCACGTCAGTCACCCTGCTAGACAGGGGTCCAGAGAAGTAAATATTGTGGGAAGAAATATCCAGGGAATTGTTATGGCTAGGCTTGTATAGGCCCTAGGGCCTATAGCCTAGTACCAACCTATGAACCTATGGACTAGAGCGTCTCTGGAGGGATCCCCTGGGTGAGGGGATCAGAGCAAAGTACTCACTGCACTTCGCACTGGAAGGAGATGCAAAGAGATCGCAGCAAGGCTGACCCCATGCAAGGAAGATCTCCTCCGCTATTGTTAGTTTCAGAGACCATTCGTATGGCATTAGAATAGCCCGACTAAATCGGTCACTAAATGTTGGAGCGCCCCGGGATGTGCGCTGCAATCAGAAATAGACTGGTGGATATCGCCCACTCCCACACTCTCGTGGCCTCGTGACAGAGAGGGTAAGATCTGGTTCCCCCCTGCTTGTTGATGTACCAGACAACTGACATGTTGTCTGACAAGTGCAATCATCCCCAGGGGGAAGAACAGTGTGAAAGGCTTGCAATGCTAAAAGCACTGCTCTCATCTCCAGAACACGGATATGCAATCTAGTCTCGGTCTTGGACCACGTGCCTTGGACCGTCCTCCCCAAAAAATACCCATCTACCAGAGTTGTCAGGCATCCGTGGTCACTGTGGCTTGGGCTGTGGGTGAAATGAATGGCTGTCCTGCTAAGATCTCCAGCGAATGAAGCCACCAGAGAAGAGACTGATTTGAATTGGATAGTCCATGGGGAGATCTAGCCAAGACCACTGTACTGCCACAGTCCAATGAAGAACACTCATGTGAAGATTGCTGCGGCCAGAGCCTAAGACTCCGAGAACGTCGCCCCTCGTTGGTAGCCTGGGGCCCAAGGATTACTGATATAAGGGCCCGTAGGCTCTGGATCCTGTCTAGAGTTAGAAAGACTTTCAATTGGAGGGTGTTCAGCTGTGCCCTGAAAGTCCAAGATCTGCACCGGGTTCAAAAGGGACTTGGAAACCCAGACAGTAACCCTAGCTGGATTGCAAGATGAAGGAAGGAGTCTCTGGCCATGCAAAGAAGATGTTTGGTGGAAATAGCAAGGAGCCAATCATCTAGGTAAGGAAATACCTGAATCCATTGAAGGCGCTGAGACTACCATTACCTTGGTAAAAACCCTGGGGGCTGTGGTGAAACCGAAGGGTAGGGCTCTGAACTGGAAATGATTGGCTCCCAGCCAGAAGCAAAGGAATCTCCTGGAGCTTCTGTGAATCTTGATGTGTTAGTAAGCTCCTGGAGATCTATTGAGCACATCCAGTCGCATTCTCAAAGATAAGGTAGAATGGACTGTAGGGTGACCATCTAGAATTTCTGCTTGGCTACAGCTAGGTTCAGGGTTGACTAATCCAAAATGGGCCTGAGCTCCCCAGTCTTTTTTGGCACTAAAAAGAACCTGGAGTAAATGTCTGACATGGACTGATCTGGGGTGACCCGTTCGATGGCTCGTTT
Organism: Protopterus annectens; assembly: GCF_019279795.1. Lineage (NCBI taxonomy): Eukaryota > Metazoa > Chordata > Ceratodontiformes > Protopteridae > Protopterus > Protopterus annectens. Next base: position 43,782,941 of record NC_056748.1, on the reverse strand, counting down.
GCAAAGCAGCTTGGAAAATCTCTAGTGCTGCTGCCTCCTTTTGAGAGGGTGTGAGATCTGGGAGGTGCTTTGGTTGGACGGGAGGGGTAACGAACGGGATGGTGTAGCCTCTGGATATTATTTGAAGCACCCAACGGTCTGCAGTTATGGACTCCCAAGCTGTTGGGTGCATTGATAATCTTCCCTGACTGTCTCCAGACTAAGATGGTCAGGCAACCCCTGAGGGCTGCTGCATGGGGCAGTCCGAGAAGGTCTCCCTAGACCCAAAGTTCCTCAGGCCCCCTTTGCCTCTGAGGCGTCTATCTTGTCCCCCTCTGCCTCTAGGGGACAAATTGTCCTGAGAATCCCGGGAAAACTGATTTTCAGAACCACATCTTTTACCCTCTCTGATTCCTGGAAAAGGATCTTTGAGGGCTAGAGAAATGGACTCTGATGGCAAAGTCTTTTCATCCTTTTCACTCTGGACCAGAGTGTCACGTACTGTCTTCCCAAAAAGAGAAGAACCATCGAAGGGAGCATTTGTGAAAGACACCTACCTTAAAGGGGTCTGCGAATTGACACAGTCTGAGCCAAGCATGTCAACTCATAGCCATGCTAGTCCCAGCCACCCTCGCCGCTCCTATTGCAGCATGGGAAAGGAGACACATGGACATGTTCGATACGGATTTGAGAGTTGACATTTTCACAGATAACAGATGCTTGTCCTCTGGAGACAAAGACTCTGGGGGCGACTCAGCAAACTCCACGACTAGGTCTCGCTGCAGTCGTATGACGTGTGCCAAATAAATCAGCGCTCGAATGGAAAATGTCACGGAAGAAAACACTCACTTCCCAAATCAATCCACCGCCCTGGACTCCTTGTCCGGAGGGTGGACCGAGGTACTCTCCTGTTCCAATTCCCTCTTGGTGGCTGCTGCAACCACAATAACATCCACCAGGGAAACTTTGTACCAGGCCTGTCTGATGGTGGAGAGGGAATCCTGCACGGGCGTTTTGGTATCGGCTCTGTGGTGTCAGACTCCTTCCATACCTGCGTGATAAGATCCACTAAGGGATCCGCAGGAGGGGACACCCAGGATGTAGCTGGGCCCATGCCAAAGGCCTCCAGGAACAATGACTCATCCAAAGGTTTTGTGGCTGACCAATATCCCCTCTGGCAGAGGATCTCCATGATGTCTCCAAAGGAGACATCCTTGGGAGGTGACCTGGGGGAACCTTCTCCATCTAAATCAGTGTCTTCAGTCAAGGACTCAGGGGAGTCCAGGTGCTTCCTTTTACACGTGTGCTTATGGGGACCCTCTTCAGTGGGACTCTCTGAAGAGGGCTCGTGAGCCACAGGGGATTCCTCTAGCACGGGCTGTCCCTGGGACAAGCTGAATGGAGTCATAACCGAATCTGAGGGAGCCTGTGTGGAATTCCAAGGAAATCGGCTGGGTTCTCGATCCATGGGAGAGAACCCTCTCCACCAAGTCGAACGCCAATGGAGAGCATACCTCCTTAGCACCCAACAAGGAGGAAGCTCTCCCTGGATCCACCACGAGGATTGGGGCTGCAGCAAGAGTAGACAGAGTTCTAAAGGAATGTCTTGAATCCGATAAGTCGGAGCCGAAGATACCTCCATCCCCTTGGATCAGACTCCCTGTCCTCAGCCCAGAGAGTTGCTTGGATCCAAACTGGTATGATCAGAGGAACTCAAGGTAATAGCCAGCGTCAAGGTTGGGAGGAATAGTCAGCGCCGAACCCTATGAACCCCGAAACCACAGGCCAGATCGGGGAAGGAGAAATTGGATGAAAGAAGGGCGTGGAGGTCCTCCTCCAGAGGGAGAGGTGCCTGGCAAGACTCCCATTTGGATTTGGGTCCAGATAAATCTCATCATCCTGTCCATATCCAACTCAGATAGATTCAAGAGTAGAGTGCGAGGAGGTGACCAACTCGGATCTGGCTGGTCGTTGAGACAACCTAGATGAAGGCCTCGGATTTAAGGGCTCAGTCGGCTCTGGGGAGAACCCTGAGGAGTGGAGCCAAGGAAATGAAGGTGTAGACACTTTAGGAAGGTGGGCTAGGGAAGGGCTCCCACTCTGGAGACTGCGTACAGGGTCTATCCCCTCTCTTTGCACTGTTCTTATTCCTCTTGTCCTTTTCTTTAGCCTCCCCTTCAACAGGTCTAGTGGGAAGGGGAGTCCCAGCCTGGGGGGGGGGGTTGTGAAACTGCTGGAGGAACTGAGGCCGATGTACCAAAAGAGGAAACCGGTAGAAGGCCCTTTGCAACCAGTTTGACTTCCATTCTTTTAAGGCCCTGGGGTTAAACGCGGTGCACATGCTGCGCTGAAAGGAAAGATGGGGAACACCCAGGCAAATAACACACAGAGTGTAGCCATCGGCCGGTGAAAGCTTATTGCCACACTCTGTGCATTTTTTAAAGGTAGGCTTTGGCTGATTAGCCATACTATTAACACACACAGCCAACCTACTTAAAACCAACCTAACACATAAAGCTAAGGGGTAGGGAAGGTCTTACTATACTACAAGCGAAAAGGGGGAGGTAAAGGGAACTAAATGATCACACAATATAAAAAGCAAAAAAGTTTGATCAAAGTCACTTACTAACACCCAACACTTGGAGCTACAGAGATCATGATACTGATGCATGAAACGGCAAACGAGATCCGAGGGAAGGTAGGAGATGGTGATGGGTTATGGGTAAGGGGGAGGAGCTTGGAGCTCAGAGCAGATGCTTGAAAAGTTGCCGGCTTGGATCCGAATACCCACAGGATGCAGATAAAATTAAGTTAACTACTTCAGATTAACATTTTTCTCCCCCGCAACCCCCCCACATCCCATGCTCCCCCTTTCAGGTAGCAAGAATGGTGGACAACTATAAAATGCACATAAAACCACCATTATACCCAAGGAAGCTGTGAAACCTATTGTTGAATTTCACCACAGCAGTTACCTGAACAAAAGAATGGCATAACTACAGGAAGTCACAACTGGAAAAAAAAAAAAAAAAAAAAAAAAAAATAATTTTTTCTAGTGAAATATACAGAATTTCAAATTTTGGTCAGATGCAGACTTAGTACACATATATTCTAGCCATTAGATTCAGCTGGTATTGGCAGCAGTGATCCAACATTCACCGGACAGAAACTGGGTACAGTGTTAGCCAAATGAAAGCCACACGAGAAGTTTTGCTCTTAACATAATGTTTCATCGGTGTTGCCCATCTTCATTTCCATTATCTTAGTTCCAATCCTAGGACAGACTGGCCACATATTCTATAGCTTGAGCTTCCAGACTGGAGCTCCTCCCCTATAGCTACAATGCCCCGCTCCCCGTAACATACCTCAGATCAAGTTTGCCAGCAAAAGCACAGCCACGAACGTATTTACACTAGAGAAATACAAACTACTAACTAAACATCAGGAGCTCAACATAAGGAATGAAAATTCCTTAGAACATTCAACCAGGCTTCCCAAAGACTTGGATGGGGGGGGGGGACAAGAAAGTTAATGAAGATGAAAAAAAACAGATGGAATGTTATGGTACAAACATAACTTCTACATCTGATGTTGTCCCCTTCATTTCATTAACCTGTGGGACAGAGTCCCCAGCTACTAGCAACCCAGGTGGCCCTCATGGAAGGATATTCCGGAGAACAGCAGAGCCAAAGCACTTCTAATTCTGGATATGGTGTCCAATTTGTAAAGCGTAATAAACATGTGTGGATTAGACCAAGTAGCTGCAGTGCAAATGTCCTCATTTGAGATTCGATGAGAAGAAGCCATAGCTCTTGTGAGTGAGCCTCAATTTGTCCTGGTCAGGGAAAGTTTTTGGACGACTAAAAGATAATACAGTCTTTCAACCATCTTGCTAGCAAGATTCTGGTAACAGATTGCATCTTTGTCTGTGACAAAGAAAGGTAAAACTGACCAGACTTCCTAAAGGACTTGGTCCTGTTTAAATAAAAATAAAGCTGTCTATGAATAACAAGCAAATGGACAGTATATTCAACTATGTTTTGATAGTTGGATGAAAAAAGACTGGAAGATGAATGGACTAATTAATATTCCTTTCCTTAGGAAACATGAAGGATTAGTACACAGGGGAACTCTATCCTTGTGAATAATCATATATGCAAATTTTGAATGGCTTGGAGTTCAGACACTCTTTTTGCTGATGTAATAGCTACCAGAAAAAGCATTTTCCAGGAAAAGAATTTCAAATCCACAGTAGCTGCAGGTTCAAAGGGGGGATGGACAAAGGCTTGCAAAATCATTGTTAAATCCCAAGGAGGGGTAGTATCTTTCAATGGAGGCCATAGTAGGTAAGTGCCCCAAGGAAAGTTTTACAGAGCTTAGAAGAGACAAGGCATAAAGATTCAAAACCAAAGTAAAAATTGCATATGGCTGCTAACTGAGCTTTTACAGAATGATCAGCTCCTTCATAGAAAAAGGGAAGCCAAAAGTCAAGTACAACTGCAACTGGCACTGTAAAAAGGATCCATTTCCATTCAGAACAAGTAATCTTTCCTACTTGCTTCTATAGACTTTACAAATTGAAGATCAATGTGAAGAGATGAAAATTTCTAACAGGAAAAGAAAGTCTGGGCAATCTTGCTATCACTGGATGTGGAGAAACCATGTGGTTAGCTTCAGGACCTGTATGTCTGGATGGGGATGCCCAGGGCAGATCTGGGGCCAGATTTAACCTCATCGGAGGGCACACTACAGACCAAAAGGAAGGTGAACCAGGTTTGGCAAGGCCAAAAGGGGGGCAATGTGGTTAACTTTGCTCTGCAACCAGGGAGCTTTTTGCAAGAACTTGGGAATTATAGATAGAGGAGGAAAGGCATAGAGAAGACTGGAGGTCCAAGCATGGACTAGAGCACACCTGGGTGCTTGTCCCCGCAGGTAGATCAAGGCAAAGTACCTGCTGCATTTGTTGTTGCAAGGGGAAGCAAACAGATCACAGCAGGGGTGACCTCATTTCTGGAAGATCACGTCTGCTAATGATTGGTTCAGAGACCACTCATGAGGATCAGTAAAACTCAACTCTGGCAACTGTTCAGGATCACAGGAAGGGCTTGTCCGGGGGGGGGAGCTTCCTGTGACCCCTGAACCTATGAACCTCCTGTGACCCCTGAACCTATGAACCTGATTTTGCAGACCCAGTCAGCCATGTGGGTGGCATCTTCCATTTTGATTACTCCCCTTTCTGCCCCAGGAGGGGGGGATCTCCCCAAGTGTCCTGAAAAGGACTTTGTGACTTGTGAAACCACATTTTCTTACTCCCATGCTGGCTCCTGCAGAAGGTCCTTTGTGGGGTAGAAAAATGTATTCTAATGGCAGAAAAGGTCTTTCCGGCCTTCTCACTCCAGGACTGAGTCTCACAAACAGTCGGCCTAACTAAGGTGGAGCAGTCAAATGTGGCGTTAATAAAGGCTTCTTTGAAAGGCTCCCCGAAAACGCACAGCCTCATCCAGGCATGATGCTTCATGGCAGTACCAGAACCAGCAGCCCTTGCGGTACCCTCTGCAGCATGGAAAATCAACCTCATGAATGCATTGGCTAGTTACTGTAGGATGGTCATTCTGGAGGAAAAGGTTTTCTGATCTTCAGCAGATATGGACCCTGGGTATGAACTAGAAAGTTCCTTGATGAAGTCCCTCTGTAGCCTCGTAAAGTGGGATAGATAGTTTAACACCCTCAAGATGAACACAGAAGGGCGTAAACTCTTTTGCCAAGTCTGTACAAAGTTCGGGATTCTCCAATTTGGGGATGGACAGAGGAGCTCTCCTGGGCAAGCTCCTTCATGGTGGCTGTAGCAACAACCATGGCTTCTACAAGGATACCCTTTCCCCAAAATATTATCCCTAGGGGCACTAAGAATCTTGTCCACTCATTTTGGGATTGGCTTTACTGTATCCAGTTCCTTCCAAGCCCTGGAAAATACCAGCTGAATCAGCAGGTTGTCTGGGGTGTGGGGGGAGAGACAACACCCAGGTAGTAGATGGGCTGGACCCAAAAGCCTCCCACAACACCAATTCCTCCGGGGAAAGGTTGTGGCCTGTCCAACCAGGATTTCTAAAATGTCTCCAAAGGAGACGTCATTGGGTGAGGACTTTGGGGACTCTTCTCCTTCCCTGAAATCTGTGTCCATGTTAACGGATTCCGTGGGGGAATCAATGTGTCTCCTTTTACAATGCCCTCAGGAAACAAAGGCATCAGAGTTGACACCTTCCGAAGTGCAACTATAGATAAAAACAGCAGAGGAAGAAAACACTTGCCAAAAACCCAATAACTCACTAATGGGAGGAAGCTCAACAGTCAGGAGACCTAGTTGAGAAAGTTAAGCGCGGCAAATGAAATCAGAGATGTGTTAAGGGGGAGCAGGGCATTGTGGGTATAAAGGAGGAGCTCAAGTCAGGAAGCTCAAGCTATACAGTACGTGGCCAGTCAGTTCCAAGGATCATAACCCAGACATACAGGTTAATGAAATAGAGAGGACATCAGATCACTAGATTAGTTGTACATAAAAGATATCCATTCCCCCAAGGCAGTTCACAATAAAAAAATTAAGGGAATGCTAAGATACTTGTGTACAAAATATTCAAAAATGTTACTCTACCCCACCCAGGGAACTGTACTGCATCTCAGTTCTAATTTATATGGTAATTCACTGTTTTTGTCAATATGTACAACTCACGCTACAAGCAGTTGCAGAAATTTTGACTTTTACAGTAAAGAAAAAAAAAAAAAAAAAACACACACATATATATATATATATATATATATATATATATATATATATATATATATATATATATATATATATATATATATATATACAATAGCCCTGTATTAGTTTCATAAGCTGCCAAACAGCCCCAGAAGGAAACTGGGCATAATGCTGGACTGACAACAAAAGACATCTGAAAAGCTGAGCTTGTCAGGTGTATACAAGGGCCTTGTAAGTTCCCCTAAGCCAGTTCACAATAAAAAAAAAAAAAGGAAACAATATGATACTTTGGTAAAAACACTCTGGTCACTGCTAAGAATTTTACTGCATTTCAATTCTGATTTAGACGACTGCACACTGCGCCTTTTGTCAGAATACAGAAGGTAAACCTCAGCTTACATTAAGTAACAAATGTTGCCTTAGCTGGTGAATTAGATATATATATATATATATATATATATATATATATATATCTATATAAATAAATACGTAACTATGCATATAAACACATATGCACACAGTCAAGACAAATTCCGGATCTAGGATGCCTTCTGCCACCTTGAGCAGAAGTTGCATAGTCACATCTAATGCAAAAAGAGTAGGATGCCTGGCACGTTCTAAAGGCCATACAGTCCTATTCTTGGAAACTACCACTACATGGTTATATAGTTCTATAATAGTAACATTTTATAGTAAAACTGTTTGGACTTCAAATGTGGACATTCAATTACAAATTATAGTTGAACTGTCCTTGAAAGGTACCGCAATACCTGTCCACTGAATTTGAGTGTGAACTCAAGTCTCTAACATTCCCTGTTCTGTAATACTTTTTATTTTTATTTATCTAACATTCGTTTACTGTGAGTCTGACTGGAATGAGCCAATTTTCAGAGGAGGCCTGGGGAGAAAATGCTCCAGACACATTTCTTTATAACATGGGTGGAAATCAGAATACCTGGAGGAAAACCAAACGAACGCAAGGAGGACATGCAGACTCTGCACAGAAGGCACCCCAGCTGAGAATCAAACGGGAGAACCTTTTGCTGTGTGGCAACAATGCAAACCGCTGCACCACTGTGTCATCCCAACAGCATTTCAAATGCCGTAAAAGATTGCTTTCAGTAACAAAGTGTTTTTCATTCTTATGATATTGAAGCAAAACAGACAGTTTTATGGCTTTCATTCTTATGATACAAAAGCAAATTATCATTTTACGTATTACTTATTTACCCCGTTAGAATGATTAAAAATGTAAATGTTTCTTGTGAACTGAATTTAAAAACATTTGCATTAGGGAATGTGTGAAATTATAAATCATAAAAAAACAAAACACATGCTTTGTCTTCACTGCGTTTCTAAAAACATGTAATCACTAGTTTGAGAAAATCAATCTCATTTTACTGTGAAGTCATATAAATATTTTGACCACTACAGTTCTGGCCCACAGAAAAGCCCCTCTAAGAAACCATTTATCTATCATGCAACTTGTCTTTGCTTTCACATGAAAGGCAGTGGCCGTAATGAATTTTAAACTTGTTCAGACACGCACTGCTCCTTGATCCCAGAGTCATCCTATCATGTAAACGCCTCAAACTTTCATATATAGCCTCATTAGTACCCCTCCAATATTACATTGTCAAGAAACTCAAATAATAAATGGCTACAGTAATGTATTTCAACTAATTTCATTAGACACACCCCCAGTGAAGCCATAGTAACAATCATATCACTGTGCCCATGATTCATATTATATACATTATATTCACTTTCATCCACAGAACTGCCACACCAGAGTGGCAGATACTCCTGGTGATCACCTGCTGTGTATGATTCCCAGAAAAAGATAGTGGCCCACATTAGTTTATTTTAACTTGCATCCATCCCCAACCTGAATGCTGTGAAAAGAAAGCGGAGAGGACTGTGCTGAAGGCAGTGTACTGGTTCCATTACTATAGATGGTTTTGGTTGCCTGTAATTAACTAAAGACAATAGAAAGAACAATCCCCCTCTACATTCCCTCCAGAGCATGACAAGTACCATAATACTAGCTGAAATCTCCATTAAACTCAAACCTTTATAATGGGGGACTGACTAGTAATCAGAACTTTGCCTCACCTCCATTGCCAATGGTTGGTATGCCTAACACTTCCTTGATACTATAAGTATCAACTCCTTTGTACAAGCAGTTAACCACCCTATTGGGGGGCTCAAATACACCTTCCCTTCACGAATATGACTACTTCCCATAGCAAAAGGTGCACAGCATATCTTATTTGCAATTCAGTCCAGTCCTCAGAGTATATAGCCTAAACAGTTAATTTCTCATACCCTTAATTAGCAATACCCCTCACACCACCATTACAAATACGCATTCAGGAGTTCATCCACAGTGCCATGATGTTGAGGGGAGATGTAATGAGTACAGCCCAGGATCTGTAAACGGTTTGCAAATTTCAGAAATACAGTTTTATCTTGGGGTATGGCCCTGCCCTCCATATCAGAAAGAGAAATGTCCACTGGGTGTGTCTTCTCATCTGACCACTCAAGTGTGCCTACATTCTGTTTCAACAACTGGCAAGCAGACTGAGAATGTTCTACAGGTACCGAGCATCTTCTACAGGTACGCATGCATTATGTAAAAATACACAGGAAGTCCCATAGTACACTCCAGACAATCACATTCGCACAATTTCCAGGGCTCATTTACAGCAATTTGGTGGAGCCTGCAAGCAACACACACACACATTCAGTGCTGACAAGTTTTTTATGGCATAAATGAACTAGGTGTTCTATTGGTCTTTACTTTGCTACTGCTTGATCATATCATTGAAATGTTCCTACAACAATCAAATTTCAAATGTCAGACTTAATACAAGCTGCTGCTTCCACCCAATACAGCTTTGGAAATATTTTGCTTTGTTAAATATCTGACACTTTAGTAGAATACTTCACCAAGGCATGGAACCTGAATGAAAGACAGTTTGTCGTTTTGTACCACTGTTCCACGGATCACCAAAGTGGTCCTAGCAAGTTGAAGCTCTCACAAGGTAACTTACAGATAGAAAATTATAACTATAATCTGCAAAGGGGGGCCAGTTTCACAAATCTACACATGCAATGAAAATCAGTGATTTTAAACCACTGACTAAATGTTTTAAGAACCGCACATAAGATTATTAAAAGATCCTCTGCACAAGTAGGGGTATGACACAAACATTGCCACGATATTTATACAAATAAATGCATTCTTGGTATCACACTGGGGCTTCCATCTAGAAAATCTCAAGCCTGTGCTACAGATCTTACCTTGAACCCAACAATACAGAGAATGAAGTAAACACTTGTGAAGCATTTCTACAAGCAGGTTAATCAGCAGTGAAAATGCACAGTACTTTCGGCATACCTCTCAACCTCTTAGCACAAGAAATCTGGACAAATCCTGGCAAAGTGGGGGACAAAGTCCCAAAAATAGGGATACATTCTAAAGTTGCTAGAATAAAGAAAGGTGGTGTAAAATCCTCCCATAACCATTGATGTCCTTCTCTTCCATGTTGCAGTATTTATCACATATGGGTTTTCTCCTCTTGCTACCCAAACGTCTAGCCAGTATACAAAAGTTTTCAGTCACTGTATAGTGAGTGAGAAGTTTAACATGTCTAGTGAAACATGGGCCATAAAAGTGATGTCTGCACACACCAGCCCTCAGAACTGTAAGCCCCAGTCAGAACCAGTCCTAGCAAGGGAAAATTCCAGTCCCGTGCCATCCAGAAAGGGAAATGCAGCATAACAGGAGGGGAAGGAGGGGAGGGTGGTTAGGAATACTGCAACATGGAAGAGAAGGACATCCATGGTTATGGTAAGATTTTACACAACTTTTTTATGTCCTTCTGTTCCCATGTTGAAGTATTCATTACATATGGGTAAAGTGCCAAAGCTCACTGTGAAGGAGGGGGTGGTGGCCTAGAGGTGGTCTCCAGGAATCCATGAAGGATAGCCCTGGCAAACCCCACCCTGGCTCTGGAAATATGGTCTAACTTGTAATGTTTGGTGAAGGTGTGCACTGATGACCAAGTGGCTGCTTCAAGAATGGCAGAGGTATCCAAATCCCTGAAGAAGGTTCCTGAGGAGGCCACAGCCCTGGTGGAGTGCACTTTAACAGTATCTTGCAAGGATTTTCCATGGTATTTGTAGCAGAAGGTGATAGCTTTGGAAATCCAGGTTGAAATAGTTTGTTTGGTTACTGCCTTCCCTAGGGCCCTGGGGTGGAAGGAGAGACGGACTTGATCAGCCTGTCTGATGGACTTGGTTTTGTGCAGACAAAATCTCAGTTGTCTGTGCCTGTGGTTAGGGAAGAAGGTTGGTAGGTGGATGCCTTGATTTAGGGAAAGGTCATTCACCACCCTGGGCATGAAAGAAGGGCTAGTTCTAAGAGTAACCATGTCAGTGTGGACTACCAGGAAAGGTGGAACAGCCATGAGGGCTTGTAGCTCTGACACTCTTCTGGCCGAGGTGAAGGCCACAAGTAGTACAGTTTTTCATGTACAGTGTTTTAGGGAAGCTTTGTCTGCTGGCTTGAATGGAAGAAGCATAAACTTTTCCAAAACATAGCTGAGGCCCCATGGGGGTGGAGATGGCTTCCTGGGGGGTCTCAGGTGAAGGACCCCTTTAAGGAATAACTTAGCTGGTAGTCTGGAAGGCATGCTGAAATGGCAAACAAGTGAGCTTTAATGGAGGAATATGCCAATCCTGTCTGCAATAGTTCACACAGTAAGACAGAACTAGAGGGGTCTCACTTGCAAGTGGGTCCAACCGTCTTCTGAGACACCATATAGAAAATATCAATATCTTCCACTTTGACAGGTAAGATTTTCTCGCGTGCAATTTCCTGGCCTCCTGCAGGACAGTGAGCATGTCCTCATTGTAAAGGTATCTGAAGGGGATCAGAATCCTATCAGCGACAGGGTGAGGTGCAGCAACTGTGGTGTAATTGGGATCCCTTGTGCCGTATGAAAAGGCCCACTGTGAGGGGTAACTTGTGGTGATTGCCCTTGGATAATTGTAGTAGTGGGGGGAACCAATGCGGTCTTGGCCAATAGGGAGTCACCAACACGATTTGTGGTCTGTCCTGCTGGATCTTCAGCAGCACCTGCTGTACAAGTGGGAAAGGGGGGGGAAATGCAGAGAGAAACTTCCCTTTCCAAGAGACTGAGAAGGCATCTGTTGCCATCGATGGAGGTTGTAGGAGCCTGGTGCAAAAGGAAGGAAGTTGCTTTTGATGGAGGAGGCAAACAGGTCTATTGGAGATGTACCCCACCAGTGGACCAGATTCAGGAAGACATCCCTGTGCAGCATTTATTCGTGGTTGCTTGTGATGGATCTGTAGAGGGAGTCTGCCTGGGAGTTCTGTTGTGAAGGAATGTAAACCGCCAGCAGGGTAACTCCCTTGGAGGTGGCCAGTTCTCACACTAGGAGAGCTAGTCTGCAATCAAGTAAGATTTGGTCCCCGGTTTGTTGAGATACCACAGCACTGTGGTACTGTCTATAAAGATCTTTAGTGGTCCCTGTTGTAGGTAGGGTTGGAAGGCTCGTAGGACCAGAAGAACTGCCCTCGTGTTCTTTTTTTGTGTGGCCCTGGCCACAGCTCCTGTACTTTCAGATGGCCCAGAGTTGCTCCCTAGCCCAAGTCAAAGGCAACTGTGTGCATGACCTGTTTGGGCTGGGGTGGTTGGAGGCGAGACCTGGATTGAGGTTCACTTGCTTCAACCACCACTGGATTTCTAGTTTGAGGCAGGGCAGGAGGGGAGCCCATGTACCTCCAAGGGGTGGGAGTGCTGGGTCCAGACTGACCTTGGGTACCATTGCAACTTTCTCATATGGAGTCTTACCAATGGTAACATGGAGATAGTGACTGCCATGCAGCTCAGGAGCCTGAGGTACTGCCTTGCTGTCAATTTTGTTGTTTGAAGGACCAGAAGTAGATGTTCTTGTCAAGCTTTCCACCTTTGGGGGGGGGGTAGACTTTCATGATGTCTGTGCGCATCCTGCACCCCAGGAAGACAATGTCTTGAGAAGGTTCCAGGTGGGACTTTGGAAAGTTGATCTGAAATCCCAGGGACTGTAGAAGAGAAACGGCAAGTTGTATGTGCAAGCAAGTTGTCCAGATAAGGGAATATCTGGATTCCTTTTGTCCTGCAAAAGGCAATAACTGAAGCCAGACATCTGGTGAATACCCTGGGTGCAGTGGAAAGCCCAAAGGATAAGGCAAAGAATTGAAAGTGGACTACCGAGAACCTCAGGTATTTCCTGAAACTGGGCCTTATGGGGATGTGAAGGTAGGCATCCTTTATACCTAGGGTGGCCATGAACCCTTGGGGAAGCAGGAGTGGGACAAGAGATGGTAAGGTCAACATCCTGAAAGTAGGAACCTGAAGGAAGAGGTTGAGTAGAGAGAGATCCAGAATTGGTCTCCGATGACCGTTTTTTCTTGGGACTAGGAAAATCCTGGAGTAGAAACCTATCCCTTTTGCAGCCAGTGGCACTGTTTCAATGGTGCCTTGGTCCAGCAGGTTTTGTAGTACTGGCTGCAATACGTGTAGCTGTTTGGAGGTTGTGGGATACCCCTTCGCTTTGGGGGCATATGCCAGGTCATAAAATATCAGTTTTGTATGACTGAAAGGACCCATTTGTCTGAGATGATGCATGTCCACAAAGCAAGACGGTGAGAGTTATGTACTGATAGAGAGAGGGGTGTGGGGGTTTTAAAGTTGGCAGGTAGTCCGATACTACTTGCTCTGTCTTGAAAGGGTGGCCTCTGGCTAGAGAAGGGGGAAAAGCTCTGGCAGGAGTAGGTTACTACCTGGTTGTTTTTTTCTGGGCCTTGTGGGAGCAGCAGGGCGAGCGTGCTTTCTAATAAACTGAGTTTTAGCTTGGTAATTTGTTTTAAACACTGATTTTCCAGATACAAGTTGAGCGCATGCAGATGGCTGCACAAGGTTTTGGGCACAAAAGCCTGGCAAATGAAGCAGGCCTTGTAGTCGTTCGACCTAAACAAAACAAAAAAAAAAAAAGACACTGAGGCCATCCTTGTGGGGTATCTGATGGCCGCACGTACACTTGCCGTTTCTGGATGACATGAACAGGCATTAATATAAAGAAAATGACTGAAAAGGTTCCCCAATGGACCACTTATCTGATTTCTCGAAATCAGACGGCCGGGATGGCAGATCACCTGACATTTGACTGGCGGCTGAGAAGTTCTGAGGGCTGGTGTGTGCAGACGTCACCTTTATGGCCCACATTCCACTAGCAAAGTCAGATGTCCCACGCACCATACAATGACTGAAAACTTCTGTATACTGGTCGGCTCTTCAGGCAGCAAGAAGAGTAAACCCATATGTGATGAATACTGCAACATAAGAATAGAAGGACATCAGAATTTGTGTTAGCTTGCTTTTTCTGAAGGATATGAAATCTGAAACTCAAATGTCACCATTTAGTGACTTTAATCCTTAGATCATTCCAGTGATGTCAAAAACAATTTTTATGATGAACAGACCAAAAACATGATGCGAAAATCTGTACAGTTGAGAGACATGCTTCTCAGTCTTAACAAAACTCACTACAGATGCTTATCCTAACTCACGTTTGAGAAACAGATGCTAAGAAATTAACTTGCAAGCAAATCCTGACAGGTGAATGTTAACACCCAATTTGAGGTTACATAATTGTGTTATGGTTTACAGAGACCAGTCATAATTCTTGGAACTTTGTAGGAGCAAGAGTGGTTTTATAGCTTTTAAAGCTGCAATACCCAGCAGCGTCACATAAAGCAGAAGCCAAGTGCACCACTCACCAGCCAACAGCTTTAAAGCGGTTATACGAAGTTACACTACCATAAAAAAAGTTAGTGTGAAAAGAAAAGTGAATTACAGCTTTTAAAGCTGCTGCAACTTAAGGGTTCTGAGCTGGCTGCTGAGTGTATTCCAGTGTTACACAACAAAATAACAGCTCTGAAAGATGCTTAACTTGTTATACACCTCACTGATGTTAGAGAAATGAAGTTAAAGCTTACTGTATTGTGCTTCATTTACTGCAAGACGTTCACATCCTAGTCTGACTAGGAAAAATACTGGGTTTAAACTAGATACTTTTTTTTATTACAACTCTTTTTTATATTATACAAGCTAAATACCTTTCATAGTTTTAAAGTGCAATTTTATCGAGACTAGTCTTAAGCATTTTATACACAGTATTTTTATGTTATGCATGCTAAATGGTTACCATTACTATTAAAGTGCAATTTTATCTGATAGTATTCTAAGGATTTTACTTTACAAGATGGACTCCAAACACCAATAGTTCACTATAATGCTATCAGCAGACAATGCACAGCTTTCCATTGTAGTTTTATAGCTGATAAGTATGGAATGTGGCAAGATATTATAAAAGATAGTACAGCTGTGCAAAATCTTGCCACAACAGTAGATGTCCTTCCCTTCACTATTGCAATGTTCTTTACAGTACGATCTCCTGCAAAGGATAGCCCAATATCTGGCTAGGGCCATCTACTTAGATATCCAGGAGGAGATGGTTTGCTTGAAAATGGCGAAACCCAAAGTCTTCGGATGAAAAGAAACAAAAAGGTGGTCAGACTTAGAATGGTCTTAGTTTTACCCAAACACCTGAGCTGTCTGTGCATATCCAAAGTATGAAAGAGCCTCTCACTAGCAGACTGTGAAGTAAAAAAAGGGAGGATGTTGTACTGCATGATTTAAGAACTCATTAACAACCTTCGGCATAAAAGAAAGATTACTATAGAGAGACACCCTGCTTCTGTGAAGCACCAAAAAAAGGAGCGATGACCATAAGGGCCTGAAGCTTAGAAACCCTCCAAGAGCAGCAAGTAACAAGGCAGTCTTCCAGGTACAGTATTACAGAGAAGCTGAAACTGCAGGTTCAAAAGGAGTCTGATCAATTTTTCCAAAACAATATTAAAAGTCCCAATGATGAGGAATAAGGCTTCCTTGGGGGCTCAAGATGTAGGATACCTTTTAAGAAATTGTGTGACCTCAAAACGAGATTCCAAAGGAGGAATCCGGGGAAGACTGGCAGAAATAGCTGACAAATGGGCTTTCACAGAAGAATAGGCAGCTCACACAAATAGGACAGAAGCAAGCAAAAAAAAAAAAAAAAAAAAAAAACAAAAAGAGAGACCTCCACTGAAAATAGGTCATGGCTACGAGCATGGCACCAAACAGAACATTTTTTTTTCCATTTGGACATACAAGACTTTCTGGTTGTGGGTTTTCTTACGTCCTGTTAAATCCTTAGCACATCCTCAGGAAAGAAGTGCCTAAAAGGGATCAAAACCATACTGCTCACAGAGTCAGTTGAAGGTTGGACAAATGAGAATGGATGAGACCCCTTATCCTGTGAGAAGAGATCTAACTGGTGAGTAACTTGTGGTGACTGACATTGGCCAGATGCATTAAGAGGGTGAACTAGTGCAGTCTGCACCAAATAGGAGTCACTAGCAAGATTTTTGAGGAGTCCAGCTGAATCATCTGCAGGACATTTGGAAGTAGGAGAAGAGGAAAGAGAGAAACATCCCTTTCCAAAGGAAAGGGCATCCACCTTCCATGCCACATGGCATGGCACCCTGGAACAGTAAAGAGGAAGTTGCCTGTTCAGAGGGGAGGCAGAAAGATCTACCCGAGGAATACCCCACCAATAGGTTATGTTCAAAAGCACTTCTCTGTGGAGCAACCATTCGTCTACCCATGTTTTGGGGATCTGCTCAGTAGTCTGCCATTAGATTGTGCTCTGAAGGAATATACACTGCCTAAAAAGTTAGCCAACAGCCAGATCCCAGGCCTGAAGAGCAAGCCTGCAAAGAAGGTAAACCTCAGTGTCCCCCTTCTTGTTGAAATACCACATCACTGAGGCATTGTCTGTGTAAACCTTGAGGGGGCTGCAGAGAACATGGGATGAAAAAGCACCAAGGACCAGAATCTGAGCTTTCATCTCTTTGATATTGCTATGATCTGACATTTAATGAGGAGGGCAGAGATGCTGAACTTTCAGATGACCAAAGGAAGCCCAAGTATCAGTGAACAGTTCAGAAGCTGAAAGGGCAGTCCTGGGTTGAGGACAAGTTGCTGAATCCACCAAATTCCCCTTTTAAACAAGGAAGAAGAGGTACTCTGAAATTCAGAAGGTGGGAATACTGAAGCCAAACTGACGTGAGGTACCACTGAAGCTTCCTCATGTGCAGTCTTGCAACAGTGAGCACTGGAATAGAAGAGGCCATGAATCCCAGGGCTCAAAGAAACTCGCTGGCTGGAATTGCAGGCAGAGGAAGAGAATGAAATAAAAGTGTCAAAGACAAAACTTTTGGAGGTGGAAAACAGGTAAACACTAGCAACTGTCTGAATCCTGCAGCCTAGATGCACATGATCCTGGGGAAGAGTCAGAACAGAAATTTGGAAGTTGACAGTGAAGCCCAGATTTTGAGGGAGAGACATGGTGAACTCCAGGGCCTGTAACCGACAACTGGGAGAAGGAGCCTGAACAGGTTATCTAGACAAGGAAAAATCAGAATGCCCTGAAGCCTCACAGGAGCTAGGCATTTTGCGAATAGACTTGGGGCAGTACAGAGGCCAATAAGCAAAGTAGAGAATTGAAAATGAGAGGAAGAAACAAAGAAATGCAAAGACTTCCTGAAAACAGGATGAATAGTAATATGAAGGTAAGCATTCTTCAGACCCAAGGACACCAGAAATGTCTGGTAGAGCAACAGAGGAAATATGGTTTGAAAAGAAAGCATCAGAAAGTAAGAAATCTTGAGAAAGATGTTGAGTAAGGAGAGATTCAGAACAGACCTCCAAGTACCTTCCTTTCAAGGAACCAGGAACATTCTAGCATAGAATCCCTTTCCTACTTGGGGCTAAATTGTCCTTTGATCCACCAGAGACCCAGGAACCTCTTAAGAAATCAAAAAGCTTCTCTTGAGGAGGTTGGGGAATCCCTGAAAAAGCAGGGAGAGACTTCCACACTATAAAGTAACCTTCACGGATGATGGCTACACCCCAAAAATCTTAAGTAATAAGTTACCAGTTTTGAAAAGAGAGGGAGAGACAAAAAACAGATGAATCTAGCTGAGGGTTGTGCGGGGGGGGGGGGGGCGCGGAAATGTCAGAGAGAGGCAAGGGGTCATAAAAAGGAGGCTTTTGGGCCACAGAAGCCTGAGAAGACTTTGCAATAGGAGCTCACCTACCTCCCTCCCTGCCTTTAGTGGCCTGAAGAGGCTGCCTACCAACAAAAGCAGGCCTAGCAAGATATTTCCTCTAAAACTTAGGGTTGGGAAACACAAAAATATATTTAAGGTCTTGCAAGGCTTTACCTTTTTCTTGAAAAGATTTAAACATGGAAGCAGAACAGTATGAAAGAGTTTTTAACTATCCAAAGAAGCATCCAGTAATTTGGCCTTAATCTAATGATTACAGACGAGGTCAAGAATAACGCCCCATGACAGATCCAAAGGCAGCACCTCTGGAAGAGGCATTAGCAGTGTCATAGCTGCACTTAGTACAGTGGCAAGCCACACAAAAGGTACAACCCAAAACAGAGAGAGCAGAAGACTTTCCTTCAGAACCAAAAGGTACAACCCAAAACAGAGAGAGCAGAACCAAAAGGTACAACCCAAAACAGAGAGAGCAGAAGACTTTCCTTCAGAATCAGGCATGGCAGAAGTAACCTGACAAGTCTGTGCGATCAAGGTCAAAGCATACCTGGTCATGCAGGGCCTGGTGTTAGTGGCCCTAAAGGCCAAGGTGGCAGCAGTATAAACCTTCTTTCTGATCCTCTCCATAGCCCTACTATCTTTATATGAAGGCAGGAGCTTGGTAAATGGAAAAAAAACTTAGAAGGCCTGCCACAGGAGACTGACAATACAGCAAGATCAACAGAAGGACGCAAACAGGAATTGACAATCCTCAGGAGCCTTCTAAAACATGTCGGGTTTTTTAGGACCAGGGGGCTGAGAATCAGGAGTCTTAGAAGCAGCTATAAGGTGACAAAGCAGCAAATACAGCAGGTGCTGCAGAAGATTTTAGGGTGTCCACCGGAAGCAACTCATAATACCGCTTCTGGAGGTCAGACACCTGAGAAGAATTCCACTTAAAATATTCCATCATTCTGGCAACTGTGCCCCAAAAAGATAGCTCCTCAAAAGGGGATGCAGGGCGAATGGACTTCTCTTCAACAGATCCATAAACCAGAGGAGAAGGCATCTCGGAAGAGCAAGACCAGGACCCTTCATCAGACTTAGAAACCTCATCTGAGGAATCAGGTTCCCTGGGCACTCTGGAAGGAGATGAAGTCCAAGTGGGGAATAGGCACAAACCCCATGGGGAAGCTTCAGGGTCATCAAGGCATTAAACAGGCACTGAGTAAACTCCTGCCATTCCCTTCGAGGGTCCTTAGGATGTACAGATGTATGTTTAGGCTTCTGTTTTTTTCTAGTTAGGGATGTCAGCTGTAACAAACACTGGAGGTTCTGAACCCTGATGACATGCAGTAAGTTTACCTAGGACCTCTTGCATGACCAGAATCCATCTAGGGCCCTCTGAGATAATCAACTGCAGTTCACCCTCAACATCGAGAGCAGATGCCTGCAAAGCCTCAAGAGGACATGGAAAGGAGGAATCCGAAGTAGCCAATGGATGGCCTACATAGCTATCACCCACTTCTAGAGAGACATCTGGTGGAGGATAGACAGCCAAAGAATCTGGCCAAGATTTCTTGGCCTTCTTACCCAGCAGGAGTACTTTGGGGTTAATGGAGTCCACCATGCTAACCAGAGCTAAATGCTTAAGCCACTGGTTTTCAAGACAGAAGCAGTTCGTCTTCCCTGACCATTTAACGGTCTTGGGCACAAACACCTTGCAAATACTACAGGAGGTAGAGTCATGGGAAGCACCCAAACAAGAGAGACTGTTTGTGACTATATTTTTTGGGAATCCGTCTCCCACACTGATTTTCCCTTCTTGGATGACATCAACTTCAGGTAACCAAAATAAAACAAAACAGAAAAAAGACCCCAATGGGGCACTTATCGGATGGCTAGGTATTAAGCACAGCAAAGGGCATTCAGACAGAGTGATAGCAGTGTTCTGAATGGCAGCTGAGAAGTTCTGGGAAACTGCATTCATACATCACCTTTATGCCCTATGTCCTGTGCAAGGAGCATAGGTGCAATGTACTATGCTTACAGCATCTAAAAGCATTGGTATACTGGTCGGACGTTGGGCTATCCTTGGCAGGAGAACTCTATAGTTAAGAATATTGCAACAGTGATGCAGGAAGACATCCACAAACACTAACAACCGGGGGTACAAAGAAACACAAAAATAAATTGTGACATGAAGCTGTATACAGCACAGAAAGGAGTGCTTTGCAAAAGGTATAGTTGCTGCTACTTTGTTCTGAAATGAAATGCAGTGCACAGAAATAGTAAAAACTGAGATTGCTTTTCTTATTAGGCAAATTAATCCTTGTGGAGTTTTTTCAGCTATAAACTTAGAAGGAAATGCATTATAAAATAGATGATTTGGGGCAGCTTAAATTGAGCATCTCTGTTTTGAGAGCAGAAAGGGAACTAAATTATCTGCAAAACACCAAGGGCAGATAGAAAATTACTCCAGGTGAACAGTAATGAAGTCTGCATTAACCAATAGACTTAAAGCAGTAAAGTAACTGTGTCCTCATGTTGCCCCAACTGCTGATTACACAAAAGTTGTATCTGACAGTATATAACATTCCTGCACTATTAAATCTGTGTTCAGTTCACAACAGGAAGAGGAGTGCATTGGGTATTACAAACGGGCAGTGCCAACTAAAGTGCTAATCTGGCGTGCTTCTGCCAGCCAATAAGACCTCCAGTTTCATCATCAAGCAGGGTACTTCTAGGCACTAAAAAGGAGACGCAGGCACGTGCTCACATTTACTTGCACACACACTTGCACACACACCAAATGAAATTATCCTGTTTTCTCTTCAGAAATATCCTCCTTCTCTAGAGGAGAAAAAAAATCATCCAGTTCAATAGATACGGGATTGGGGACAGAAAGACCCCCATCTCCCCAAAGTAGAGACAGAGACATGCACAATCTACTATCTCACAATCTGCGCACAAAGCAGAATCACAATCCGTGGTTTTCCTGACATCACTATCTGTGCTTGCAGAGATCTTCAGTGTAACAGTCCAGCTTCTTGTCCTTGTCCAGAGCTTCAACAACATGCAAACAAGGCACTCAAAGAACTAAATGTCAGTCTTTGCTTCTTACAGCAGTACAGCTCATCTTTTTTCCAGCTTTTTAAATTTTGCTTCTGCAAAAGAAAGAAAAAGTAGTCATGTGAAATGCTCAGCTTACAAGATTGGAGGCAAGAATTATAGACAGTGCTTCTAAACACAAGACTCCAAAATCGGTCTCTCCCTGCCCCCTCCCCAACATCCAAACCATTCCCAGCAGGAGGGAAATGGCCACTGCTACAACATAGTTTTCAGAATATTCACTTCTAGCAAGTTGCTTCAATTTGTATTCAAACTGAGAATGTAACACTAAATACACACATTCATACAAATTATAGCAAGTACCAGAATAAAAGTACAGTTTTGTACCTACCATAAATGTAGATGTTAGAGTGTATACCCTGCTACAGTCATCACACTTGGGTTATCCTGCCATCAGGCGGTTCCGCAGTCGGCCCGAATTCCAAAGTCTTGGTCCGGCGTTGGTTACTGTCGCTTCTTCCCTGTCAGTGCGCCAGGGGTATACAAGGGACATCCAACGCCATTTTCTTCAGTTTTTCTTGCCCCAGATGTCAGGTGCCCCCCTAAAAAGGTGGACAGTAGATAGTACCAATAATAAAAGAAGTGTAGCACAAACAAAACATCCCTCCAGCTATAAGCAAATACACCACAAAGGTTGTATCAGAATCTAAGGTATGGAAAGGTTTTAGTTAGGTTAGAGGGGATGGAGGGAGGGTAACCTGGACTGCAGCAGGGTATACACTCGAACATCCACATTTATGGTAGGTACAAAACTGTACTATGTTCATCGAGTTACCCTGCTGCAGTCATCACACTTGGGTTGAATCCCAAAGCTAAGGATGGGAGGTGGAGTCAAACAGGATTAGAGGAGGCTAGGAGGCCCTGCAAACTGCAGTGGCAAAGCCAGCTCTAGTCTTAGAGTAAAGTGGTAAGTGATAGTGTTTGGTAAAGGTGTGTACTGAACTCCAAGTTGCAGCTTCCAGAATATCCTTGGTTGGCACCCCCCTGAGGAAGGCTGTAGATGTAGCTGCTGCCCTGGTAGAGTGGGGCCTTATGCTAGCAGGAAAGTACAGTTGTATACACTTACCATAAATGTAGATGTTAGTGTCTTCACTGTTGCAGTCTTCACTGTAGGGTTCTTCCTGCCGGCAGGCAGCCCTCGGTCGGCCAGAATCCCAAAGTCTGGGTCCGGCATCGGCTGTTCAGTCATGCTCCCTGACATCAGAGCGCCAGGAGTACAAAGCTGCCAGCCGACGCCATGTTCTCCAGTTTTTCTTGCCCCAGATGTCAGATGCCCAAAAGTGAAGGCTAATAGTAAAACAAAAATGTAACATACAACAAACCCCATAATCTGTAGCAAATGCACCTCAGAAGGGTGAAGTAGGAAACCACACTAATGAAAGTATAAGAGGGGACAGGAGGGTGCGTAACCCAGACTGCAACAGTGAAGACACTCGAACAATTACATTTATGGTAAGTGTACACAACTGTACTATGTTCATCGTGTTTCACTGTTGCAGTCATCACTGTAGGGTTGAATCCCAAAGCTGAGATAAAGGGTGGTGGTTATAGAGTAGAAGGGGCGGCTAGAAGGCCCTGCAAGACTGCAGAAGCAAAGCCTTCCCTAGACTTGGAGTAAAGAGGGAGATTATAGTGCTTAGAGAAAGTACGCACTGAACTTCAAGTTGCAGCTTCCAAAATATCTTTGGTAGGTACTCCCCTGAGAGAGGCAGCTGAAGTAGCAGCAGCTCTGGTAGAGTGAGTCCTAATTTTTCCTGGGATTTGCTTTCCATGATGAGAGTAACAAAATCTGATTCCATGAGCAATCCATTTAGAAATGGTCTGTTTTGAAATAGCTTTGCCTTGGGAATTTGTTGCATAAGAAACAAACAGTTGCTCTGTTTTCCTGATATCCTTGGTTCTGTCCAGGTAAAAACGAAGTTGCCTGTGTACATCCAAGGAATGTAAGATCCTTTCCCCCTTATTTTGTGGATTAGTGAAAAAAGTAGCCAGGTGAATAGTTTGATTTAACGCCACTTTGGAAACCACTTTAGGCATGAAAGTAGGATTAGTCCTTAAAGACACCCTACCTTGGTGAAAAATAATATATGGTTCCACAGCCATGAGTGCTTGTAACTCAGACTCTCCTGGCTGAAGTCAAAGCCAGTAGGATAGCGGTCTTCCATGATAAATGCTTAATATCAGATGTGGCAGCAGGCTTTTGAGGCAGAGTGAGTTTTTCCAGAACATAGTTGAGGTCCCAGGCAGGTATGGGTGGTGTCCTAGGGGGCCTTAAATTCTTTGCTCCTCTGAGATATTCTTTCAGAAGTGGATGCGAAAAGATTGGAGGATCTGTATTGTAATGTGCAGAGATAGCAGAGGCATGTATTTTTATGGAGGAGAAGGATAAACCCTTACGTAGCATGTCTGTCAGGTAATGTAAAATCAATGGGATATTAGGAATGAGAGGATCAGAATCCTGAGCATGCATCCAGGTGCAAAATCTCTTCCATTTACCTGCAAAAGATTTTCTAGTGCTAGGCCGTCTGGCTTCTAAGATGACATCCATGACCTGTTTGGGAAGGGCAGGATTAATCATAGACCCTGAATTCACCAGGCTGCCAGGCAGTGAGTTTTGATATGAGAGTGCAGAACCTGGCCCTGGTGTTGGGACAAAAGATTTGGAATCTGAGGCAAAATCCAAGGAGGCTCCAGGGATAGATTCATCAGTGTTGAGTACCAAAATTGACGAGGCCAATTTGGGGCCAGTAAAATCATCTTGGGTTTGTCCTGCTTGATCTTTAATAACACCCGTGGAAGAAGAGGTAGTGGAGGAAAGGCATACCCAGAGAGGTTTTTCCAACTGAAGGAGAGCATCCACTTTCCATGCTAGTTTGTGAAATGTCCTTGCGCAAAAAATCTGTAACTGGTGGTTGAGAGGGGATGCAAATAGATCTATGTCCGGGCAGCCCTAGGCTTCTGTAATCATCTTGAATATTTGGGTGTCTAGCATCCACACGTGTGGGTCTGACAGGTTCCTGCTCAGGCTGTCTGCCAGAATATTTTGTTTCCCTGTCAGGAACTGAGCTTGTAGATCCACTTTGCAAACTAGAGCTATGTTCCATAGAGTCATGGCTAGTCTGCAAAGGGGGTAGGAGTGTGAACCCCCTTGCTTATGTACCACATAACTGTGGTGTTGTCTGTCCATATCAGTAGTTGTCCTGGCTGTAGAAGATCCCCGAAAGCCAAGAGGGTATTCTGTACAGCTAACATCTCTTAAATTGATATGTAGGTACTTCTGATCCTCTGTCCAAAAACCTTGCAGGCCTTTCCCCTGCAAGTGGGCTCCCCATGCATAATCCGAGGCGTCCGTGGTTAACACTTGGCTGGCTGGAGGCAGACTGAAGGCTTTCCCTTTGTTGTGAAGACATGCCATGGTCCACCAATGGAATTCCTTTTGTAGGCAAGGCAAGACAGCAATGTGTGTGTCTAGACTGTGGCAATGCTGGGACCACACACTTTTTAGGTACCATTGTATTTTTCCTCATATGTAGTCTTGCATTTGGTATGAGAAGGATGCAGGAGGCCATGTAACCCAAAGCCTACAGGAATTTCCTTGCAGTTAGCCAAGACATTAATGCCAAGGTTTTGAAAGTTGAAGCCAGTTGTAGTTGTTTTTCAGATGTCAGGAATGCCATCTGGGTTGTTGTGTTTAGAAGAGCACCCAGAAAAGTTATCTGTTGTGTGGGTGTCAAATTTGACTTTATGTTCACAGTGAATTCCAGGTACTTGAGTAGATTTTGAACAAATTCCAGGTGCTGGAGTAAGACATCCTTGCTGTCTGCTTGAATAAGGCAGTTGTCCAGATAAGGGTAAATTTGAATTCCCTTGAGTCTGCAATAAGCTACTACTGGTGCCAGGCACTTGGTGAAGACCCTGGGTGCAGTAGACAAGCCAAAGGGCAGCGCAGAGAATTGGTAATGTTTCGAGCCGGCCTTGAACCTGAGGTATTTCCTGCACTCCTGTCTGATAGGGATGTGTAGGTAAGCCTCCTTTAAATCCAATGTCACCATCCATGCATTTTTGCTCAACATTGGCAGGAGCTGCAGCAGAGTAAGCATCTTGAACTTTGGTATCTCCAGGAAAGTATTTAAGACTGACAGATCTAGGATGGGTCTCCATGAATTTTGTTTTCTGGGAACTAGAAAGAGCCTTGGGATCCCACATGGTTTAATGCCTCTGCCCATTGGTGTTTTGAATCTGTAACCACTTGAAACTACATCCAGAACCCACTTGTCTTGGGTTATGCAAGTCCAATTTTGTTGAATTTCTATAAGATTGAGGTCTGCTGAGGCCTGTCCAAGCTGGGAAAGTACCTTTGCCTTATCCTCCATTTTCTTTATCACCTCTTCAGCCTTAGCCCCAAACAAAACATTATGCTGAACAGGAGCATCCAGTTGGTTAGTAAGTCCTCCGCCATTTTAAGCAGCTGTTTCTGAGATTTGGGTCCTGAATCAGAAGAGGCCTGAGCTGGTGTCTTTGATTTAGAAGTCTTTGCCTTTGTCTTTGCCTTTATCAGAAGCTGTGTAGGCCTGAGAACCCCCTCGGAAGCCGGTACCTGCACAGAGGCTCCGGACCCATCCGAGGGAGCATTGTCCGAAGGTCCTGCAGCTGGAGTACTCAAAGGCCTAGTTGGCTCCTTGTAGGAGTCCGTTTCGGCAATCGGTTCTGAAATGGCCGACGACAGGGGCTGCGAAAGCACCTCACTGACGAAGGCCGAACCTGTAGCTGGCTCTGCTTGTAAACCGTCGTCTGATTTGGACCTCGGAGGCCTGTCCTTATCCTTGCGTCGTTTGTGAACTCCGGTAGTCGGAAGCGTGTCGGATGACATTTTATAATTAAATTGCCTGCCAAAGTAGTGAAAAGCAAAATCGTACCTCCGCTTAATAGTACGTTGGTTAAATCTAGCACAAAACAGACCACTAGCTACGTCGTGGTCAGGGCCTAAACAAATACAGTAAGAGTGGAAATCCTTATGAGGTATTTGCTTCCCACAAGAAATACAATTATTAACTTTTTCTGACATCGGACTGGAGCAAGAAAAAAGTTTCCCCAACGGGGTACTTAGCTTTGAGAAGTAAGTCTTTGGACTGAAGCACGAAAAAATATCAGGAGTCAGCCGACCGGCACTTGCGAACTGCTTCCACCACACGGCAAGAAAGACTGGAGAACATGGCGTCGGCTGGCAGCTTTGTACTCCTGGCGCTCTGACATCAGGGAGCATGACTGAACAGCCGACGCCGGACCCAGACTTTGGGATTCTGGCCGACCGAGGGCTGCCTGCCAGCAGGAAGAACCCTACAGTGATGACTGCAACAGTGAAACACGATGAACCAGAAAGGCTCATCCAGACTCTGCTACACTTTGCTGTGAAGGAAAGGTTAGTTTGCTTTTATTTTTTGTATTACTGTATTGCCCTCATCCAGACTCTGCTACACGAAGGAAAGGTTAGTTTGCTTTTATTTTTTGTATTACTGTATTGCCTTTCTATATTTTGAATACTGTAGTTTGTTTTCTTTACCTTGTGTTTTGCTTGCATTCTGTTTTAACAGCATATTAAAACTTCAAGAGAGACCACAGCTCTCTCTGTTCTGAGTCAGGCAGAATTTTTTCCCGCCCTCCTACCCATTTAAGTTGTCTTGTTAAATACCACTGTCTTTCTAGTTGCCTGCCTCTTATATTAATCTGACCATATATCTCATTTCTCACTACTTTCACTGACTGGCTTATGTGACTAATCACAAAATCATCATTTTTGAAATCCCACCCCTTCAATTATTTAAATTTATTGGCCATCCTACAGTATTTCATAGTACCAAAATAAAAAAGTGACCACCCCTTTCAATCCATCTTGCTGTTTTAAAAATAGTAACTCTCCACTAAACCTTAACTTTTTAAACAGTTAAAACTCAAGTTACCTACTTTCACATCTAACTTCTCTAGTGCACACTGCAGAGTGCATTCTTTTCAATCTTACCTTTAAGCATCCCTGTGACTAGCACTTTCTCTAATACCTGCTGGAAAGCACTAGGAAGCCTTAAACTCATACAAACACTGAACTCTCCTTGTTAACAAAGAGAAATTAATAGTAGGCACTAAACAGCCTATAATTGCAAAGTACCTTGCTAAGGAAACAGCTCCTATACTTTACAAAGAAAAAAAAAAAGCCCCAAACCAGGCATGTCCAAGGGTCAGCTTCCGGTGATTTCTCCTGTCCACCTGGTGAATCTGGGCATACTGGGGCAATGCAGCAATTGCCTCATGTACACAGACAACCCTCTCCTCCTACCACCCAACACTACAACCTGTGAGAGATGCACTTACATAGCCAAAATGGAAGCAAAGCTCTCTCCACCCAAGATTGTGCTAAACAGTCAAGAGGAGAAGGTTAACACCCACACTACACCTCAAGCAACACATAGCCCTTCTAAACCCGCACCACCAACACCCACATATAGCAACACTAAATCCACATATGCAGAGGCCCTTAACTGTAACCTGCCCAAGCAACAAAGACCTCTGAAGCTGAAACGCAAACAAACACCAATCACAACCAATGTGTCACATAGTTCACAACACCAGTGTGCCACCCAGCAACAGCCCCTAAGGCAAGACAATGTACCTAACACTTTAGTCATAGGTGACTCTATAGTCCGGCACACTGATGTCCCTCTCACCAGGTTGAATAAGGAGAAAATTACAGTCAGCTGCCTGTCGGGTGCCAGGATCCGCCACAACACATGCACTCAAGTCACTCCAACAAGTACAAATATGACTCTGTCACTGTCCATGTTGGAGTGAATGACTTGAGACGTACCTTCCTGGACTACATGAAAAGAGACATGGAAGAGCTCTCGGATCATGTGGCCCAGGCAGGTATGACCCTAGCCCTGAGTAGCATCCTGCCTTCACCCAGAATGATACCACAATACAAGGATAAAATGATTGACTTCAACAATTGGCTAAGCTTATGGTGTCATTCAAAGGGGATCCAGTATCTGTCTGCCTGGGATGACATGATTGACAGACCACGATGCTTTGCCAGAGATGGTCTGCACCTGTCGCCCCTGGAATTCAGGTTACTGGCCAAGGCTCTTGCCACCCCTATAGTGCCTTTTTTAGGCAAACTTCAAAGAACAAAACCACCACCGTAACTGGTACAAGCATGCAAAATCTGAAGGTAATGCTACTCAATGCTAGAAGTCTAAACCTCAAAATGCACTCTCGAGGCACTCCTAAAAATGGAGAACATAGATATCTGTGCAGTAACTGAGACCTGGTTCAAGGCTCCAGAGAGCACCCCTGCAATACCAGGCTACAACTCTTACCACACTTTTCAGCCACCAAACCAGGACCGAAACACTAAAGGTGGAGGAGTGTCAATATTCACCAAGGATATTCACACCACCAGGCTAGTTGGCCAACACAATGTGTCTGAAATTCTCCAAGTGCAACTAACACTAGGTAAGACTGCAATCCAAATTGTAGCTTGCTACAGATCCCCACCATACCCCAAGATTCTCACTACACCTTTCTAAACATACTGGAAAATATTAAGATAGAACCAAACACCCTAATACTGGGTGATTTTAACTACCCTGCCATTAACTGGGAAAACTACTCATGTCCCAACACCTTTAGAACGGTTCTTGGAATTCATAAATTCCAACGCCCTGGATCAACTAATCCATAGTCCCACCAGGGCTCCAATATCCTAGACCTAGTCATTACCAACATGGGAAATTGATGCTCCACATCTATGGTCACCCCTCGTTAGTCAGGTCTGACCATAAGCTAATCACCCTTAACATCCACATCCCACCCCCAACCCCCAGTAAAGAAACCACCATAAAAACTTCTCCAAAGCCAACTTCATGCTACTCAAGTCAGAAGTGACAAACTTCATGACACACATGCAGACGGAACTGAAAGTTCAACTGCTGAATCCTACACTAAGGCACTGTACGAGCACATCCACTCATGCATGAATTGTGCCATCCCAAATAGAACCAAAATGCTCTCATCCAAAAAAGGAAGCCAATCTGGTGGTCCCCTGCCATAAACAAACTTTACAAGAAAACGAAGAAACCTTTGCAGTAAAGAGGAAAATCCCAGGATGCAAAACTCCTTACTAGCCTCAGTAAGAAACTGAGATGCCTCATAAAATCCTCCAAAGCTAGTCACGAAAATGAAATTGCCAAAGATTCCAAAGACAACCACAAAGCATTCTATAACTATGTCAAGAATCTAAATGGCAATGCTCAGATCTGCTCTGAGCTAAAACAGAATGGCATTAAATATACTGATCTGAAGGATATTGCCAATATCCTGGCAGATCGATTCAGTGCCAACTTTACCCCCCTCTCACCCCCTAAATGGCCCATCTCAATACTGGAAGATTGCCAAATTCCAGTAATAACGGCCACACAGGTACAAAACGCACTCTCTAAAGCCAAGAATACAGCATCCATGGGACCAGATGACATCCCGGGCTGTGTACTACATGAACTACAATATGAACTGGCACCTCACCTAAGTGTCATGTTTAATCATAGCCTCACCTCAGGTTTCGTGCCCACTGAGTGGCGCAGAGCTACAGTTATCCCAATCCACAAGGGGGGATCCACCTTGGATCCCGGAAACTACCGTCCCATCAGTCTGACAAGCCTTATCTGCAAGGCCATGGAGCGTATTATCATGGAACTTATAAACAAAGACATTGGCAACCTTCAAACACTGGACCCCACCCAGTTTGGGTTTGTGAAGGGCCGATCTTGTCTCCTGAACCTGATTGACTTCTTTGAATCAGTCTCCAGAGCCATGGACAAGGGTAAGGTGGTCCACACAGCCTATCTAGACCTTGCCAAGGCCTTTGACACCATCCCCCACTCTGGAATCATAGATAAACTTACGAAGTTGGGCATTAATCCCTATGTCACCCAATGGGTTGCTAAATGGCTTACTGATAGAACCCACACTGTAAAAGTAGCAGACTCCAAATCCAGCTCCAGACAAGTGACAAGTGGAGTACCTCAGGGTTCAGTCCTGGGGCCGCTCTTGTTTGGCATCTACTTCTCAAGTACAGATCAACACTAAGGGACTCTGGCTAACAAAGTTTGCAGATGACTGCAAACTGGGAGCCATTATTGAATCCCCAAATGATGTGGATACTCTACAAAAGGGCCTTACAGAAACAGATGCTTGGTGCCAGAGCCATGGGCTCAAGCTCAATGCCAAGAAATGTATTGTTATCCCCTTTGGGAAAAAACATGTATCCATGAATTACCATATAGGTGGCAGTACACTCAACACAGAAAGTGTGATAAGAGACTTAGGGACACAGGTGGACAGTGGTCTCACTTTCGATAACCACATCACCACAACAGTCAGGAAATCCTTCTATGTGGCACACCTCATCACGAAGGGCTTTTCATCCAGAAAAAAGGAGGTCATTGTCCAACTGTACTCATCCCTCATTAGACCCATTACAGAATACAACGCCCCATTTGGTATGTACCTCTCAAGACATCTGCAACAACTGGAAAGGCCTCAGAAATACCTCACTAAAAGAATCACAGGCCTAAAGCAGATGCCCTACGCTGACCGCCTTAAAAAACTCCAGCTATACTCTGTCGCATATCATCTACTTAGACTCTGGAATAGATTGCCCATACATGTCAAGCAGAGTGCCTCTTTGGACCTCTTCAAGAGGAACCTTGACGATTGGATGGGAGAAAGGAAATTCACCCCAGGGATCACGTCAGTCGCCCTGCTAGACAGGGGTCCAGGAAATTAAATAATGTGGGAAGAAATAAGCCAGGGAATAGTTATGGCTAGGCTTGTATAGGCCCTAGGGCTGATAGCCTAGTACCAACCTATGAACATCTGGTTTTCCATGGTGGGTGTAGCAAAAACGTATGCAATGTCCTAGCCATTTGGAAATGGTCCATTTTGAGATGGATACAAAAAGCTGGTCAGATTTTCTGAAGACCTTAGTTTTATCCAAATAGTAGCGTAGCTGCCTGTGAATGTCCAAGGAATGCAGGAGTCTTTCTACTTTGTTCTGTGGATTTGGAAAGAAAGTGGGTAAATGGATGGTTTGATTTAGAGCCACACTGGATACCACCTTAGGCATAAAAGAGGGGTTAGTTTGTAGAGAAACTCTGTCTTTATGACAAATGAGGAAAGGCTCTACTGCCATAAGTGCCTGAAGCTCTGAGACTCTTCTGGCTGAAGTAATCACTAGCAGCAGGGCAGTCTTCCATGATATAAACTAAGTCAGCTGAGAAAGCTGGCTCAAAAGGAGGTAATGTAAGTTTTTCCAGAACAAAATTAAAGGTCCCAAGTTTGTGTTGGTGCTCTCCTGGGAGGCCTAATATTTTTGGCCCCTCTGAGAAACTGCCTTAGAAGTGGATGTGAAAATAAGGGAGGATCCGTGTTGTAGTGAGCTGAAATAGCTGAGGTGTGGATCTTAATATATGAAAAAGAAAGCCCTTTGTGTAACATTTTGGTTAGATATTGTAGAATCTGAGGTATGTACGGCTGAAGGGTATTTTGGCCTTTAGCTTGGTTCCAGGCGCAAAACCTTTTCCATTTGTCTGAGTAAGCTTTCCTTGTGCTGGGCCTCCTGGCCTCCAGAATTACATCCATAACAGCTTGTGAAGGAGGAGCTGGCTGGTTGCTTAGGGGATTTGCCATGCAGCCAAATGTAAGGTTTTGAGCTGGCTGTGTAGAATGTGACTGTCTTGCTGTGTGAGCAGATGAGTAATTTGTGGTAAAATCCATGGTGGGCCCTAAGCCATATTCCTTAATAGTGGGTACCAGTGCTGGCGTGGCCAGTCTGGGGCAATGAGTATCATTCGGGGTCTGTCCATCCTGACTTTCAGCAGCACCTTTGTGAGAAGGGGCAATGGAGGGAAAGCATATACTGTCAGCATTTTCCAACTGAATGAGAGTGCGGTCACTTTCCAAGCTTGATGGTGAAATGTCCTTGTGCAAAATTTTGGTAGCGGATAGACCTGTTTGCCAGCCCCCAAAACTATGTCTGGGAGCCCCCATTTTTGAGTTATCATTGCAAATACTTGTGGATCCAGTTTCCACTCGTGAGGATCCTTGACATTCCTGCTTAGGTCGTCTGCGAATGTGTTCTTTTTTTCCTGGCAGGAATTGAGCTTGTAATTGAACTAGGTACACCAGTGCTGTGTTCCACAAGGTCATTGCTTGCCTGCATAGAGGGTAGGAGTGTGTACCGCCTTGTTTGTTTATGTACCACATTACTGTGGTGTTGTCTGTCCTTATTATAAGTTGTCCTGATGTAAGAGGTCCTTGAAGGCTGTCAGGGCATTCTGTACAGCGAGCATTTCTTTTTGATTGATGTGCAGATTTCTTTGATCTGCAATCCATATGCCTTGAACGCATAGTCCTGCCATGTGTGTCCCCCAGGCATAGTCCGAGGCATCTGTTGTCATAATTTGCCTGGCTGGGGGGTAAGGTGAAAGGCTGACCCTTGTTGAGGTGACATGCCTGTGACCACCATAGAAACTCCTGTTGAAGGCAGGGAATGAGAGGTATCGTTGTTTCCAAGCTGTGGCTGTGTTATCATTGTGTCCAAGCTGTGGCTGTGTTGAGACCATACGCTTTTTAGATACCATTGTAATTTCCTCATATGCAGTTTTGCAAATGGTATTAGTAGTATGCAAGATTCCATGAAGCCCAAGGCCTGCAGAATTTTTCTTGCAGGGAGTTGGGTCTTTGTTGCCATTGTTTTGAAGTATTGAGTCAGTTGTAGATGTTTGTCTGGCCCAGATAAGTCATCTGGGCTGTTGTATTCAAGCTGGCACCCAGGAATGTCATATTTTGTGAGGGCACTAGTTTTGATTTCTTTTAGTTTACTGTGTACCCTAGGCAACTTAAAAGATGTTTTACAAAAGCCAGATGTTGTAAGAGAATGTCCTTGCTTTCTGCTTGGATGAGGCAGTCGTCCAGGTATGGATATATTTTAATTCCTCTTTGTCTGCAGTATGCAATTACTGGTGCCAGGCATTTTGTGAAAACCCTGGGAACAGTAGATAAGCCAAAGGGCACTGCAGAGAATTGGTAATGGGTTGAATCTGCAATAAAACGGAGGTATCTTCTGCAATTTTGTCTGACAGGGACATGCAGGTATGCCTCCTTGAGGTCCAACGTTACTAGCCAAGCTTTCTTGCCAAACATGGGAAGAAGCTGCTGTAGTGTTAGCATCTTTAATTTGGGTACTTGCAAGAAGGTATTTAGAATTGAAAGGTCCAGTATAGGTCTCCAAGCATTGTCCTTTCTGGGGACTAGAAACAGCCTTGAGTAAAATCCTTGGCCTTGCTCCTGTGTAGGTACCAGTTGAATGGCTCTCATGTCCATGAGAGCTGTAATTTGTTTTTGTGCCTCTACCCATTGATTGTGGCAGGTCTGGCATTCCTTTTATCCTTGGCAAGGTGTGGAAATGGAATCTGTATCCTTGTGAGACAATGTCTAGGACCCATTTGTCTTTTGTGACGATATGCCAGTTGTCAACAAAGTGCTAATTTTC
Organism: Protopterus annectens; assembly: GCF_019279795.1. Classification (NCBI taxonomy): domain Eukaryota; kingdom Metazoa; phylum Chordata; order Ceratodontiformes; family Protopteridae; genus Protopterus; species Protopterus annectens. Next base: position 43,749,248 of record NC_056748.1, on the reverse strand, counting down.
CTCCCAAGGGAGCTGCCAAGAGAGTTTTGCTTGGCAGTTTGAGGGTTAAGTCATTGTGTTTGCCTTCTAGTAGTTTGGGACCTGTCTTCTCCTCCCCTCTGTGTTGCAGTGCCCCATTGGCGAGGTTTGTAAGGGATTTGTGCTTGTCCTCAGCCCCTTGGGCGCCTGTATTTACCCCTCTGTGGTCTGTCAGAAGCTGGAAAGGACCAATTTTTTGTTGGCCAATTTCTGCTGAAGCGTGGGGGTTGTACCTGTAAGAAATCTTTGACAGTCTGCATAGATTTTGCCTTATCCTCCATTTTCTTCAAAACCTCTTCTGCTTTAGCCCCAAATAAGACATCCTGCTGTAAGGGTGCATCTAGTGACTTTGCTTTAACATGATCAGGCAGAGTTTGTTCCTTTAGCCAAGCATGCCTACGCAGTAACAGCTGCTCTACAGGAAGCTTCCAAGGAATCAAATCAACATTGTAAAGTATGTTTACCCACCTGTTCAGCTGCATGCAACATTATCCTGCATTTCCTTGATTTCAGACTGTTGAGGGTGCGTGCTCATCTTTTGTTTTATTTGGGACATTAGGAATTGTTGGTATTTAAGCATGTGAAATTGACAATTTAGTGCTCTCATAACTAGAGTAGTGGAGGTGCAAACCTTCTTCCCCCACCTATCTAGTGCTCTGGAGTCCCTTTCAGAGGGTATAGGATTTTTAGCCATAGACGCCTTAGCCCCTTTGGGACTCTGGGAGATAGTCTCTGGATCTGGATCAGCAACAGGGCTTTTGTAAAGGAATTTGTGCGAGTCAGGCACTCTATAGTATCCATCTGGCTTGGCTGGAGCTGGAGGCAGAGAATCTGGATTTAGACCAGATTGTAAGTAAACATCATCCACAATGTCTAAAACTGGGGGGATAGCAAGAGGTGTGTGCTGGGGGAGTAAAAAACTCTCGGAGCCTTTTCTTTGGTCGGAGTAGTCCTGACCTTCCCAGTGGAAATGTTCCCTCATGGTATGTAAGGTTTCCCCAAAGGAATAATCTTCAGGGGGAGAAGCTGAGGGAATGGAATCTTCAGCATCACAATCTTCATAATGGGGAAAGGAGAAATCCTGTTCCTCCAAGGAGCCTGAGGAAATAGACACTTGATCAGAGGAGGCATAATCCTCCTCTTGTCTAGGCCTTTTGTCGGGGGGGTGGGTGGGAACCCCTGATCAAAGAAATCAAATCTTCAGCCATTTTAAGCATCTGTTTCTTAGGCATGGGGCCTTGAACTGGAGACTGAAGTGCAGTCTTTCATTTTAGAGGAGTCTTAAGCTTAGCATAACATTTTATGGTGAGAGTAGTCAGTCTGAAGACACCTTCTGAAACTGAAGGTGTTTCTACAGCACCGGCTTCTCCTTCTGCAATGTCGTCGGTAGGGCCTAAAGAAAAAGGCTGCGTCAGCCTAGAACTCTCTGCTAGAGAATCCGAAGCAGTCTGGGATTCCAATTCTGCGGTAGTCAGGGGCTGTGTAGGCGCCTCACTGAAAACCGGAGAACTGGCGACCGGCCCAGCCGAGGCCTCGGAGTCTGGCTTGGATCTAGGCTGCCTGTCTTTATCTTTGCTTTTTTTATGCACGCCGGTAGTCGGTTGCTCCAACGGCATAGTGTAATTAAATTTCCTACCGAAGTAGTGTCGTGCGAAATCAAAGCGTCGCTTTATAGTTCACTTATTGAACCTAGCACAAAACTGACAACCAGTGACGTCGTGGTCTGGGCCTAGGCAAGGTATACAATAAGAATGAAAGTCCTTAGGAGGTATTTGCTTCCCACAAGAAATGCAATTAACTTTTTCTGACATCAGACTGAGGCAAGAAAAGGTTCCCCAATGGGGTACTTAGCTTTGAAGACTTCAGACTGAAACTCTATTCGAAAATCTCAGGTGTCGGCCGACCGGCACTTGCGCGGCAAGAAAGACTGAAGAAAATGGTGTCTGATGCCTCTTATATACCCCTGGTGCACTGACGTCAGGGAAGAAGCGACAGCAACCGACACCAGACCAAGACTTTGGAATTCGGGCCGACTGCGGGACCGCCTGACAGCAGGATAACCCACGTGTGATGACTGCAGCAGGGTAACACGATGAACATCAACATATTTCAACCAATTCAAATCCAAAGAAAGACAGTAGGAAGGTATCCACAGTAACATAGGGTTCTCCCCCTCTCTCTAGAAGACAAATGTTACCATCTGCACCTTGCAGAGCTGCACTTTTGTTCAGGGAGGATTTGTGCACCAGTAAAACTGCAGAACCCCAAGGGATTAAATCTATCCACAGTAGTGTACAGTTATAACAGCATCTCAATTAGTACTGACTGGTCAAAGCTAGCCCTGCTACTGGCTTGATATCCAACTAACATCAAATATCAATAAATAAATAAATGTCAATAACTTGGAGCATTTGGTAGGCATGGGGTGGACGACAGCATGTGGCAAGCATATCAGACAAAACTGCAGTTTCTCATATACCCTGAGAAAAATACTTAAACACAAGCATATGCAGATCTACAAAAGCCAACTCAATGGAACAAGCCATTTAGGCAAGATTTGTTTGGTCAGAGTGTGCCCCTGCTTGACATACAAGACAAGCAAGGTTGACTGGAATGCGAGATTTCTAGAAGTCTAAACACGCAGGAACCAAAGTTATCCAGATGCATTCAAGCTACTCAAAAGTGCTGTTTCCCCTGTCTTTCTGATGAGAAGACAAAACAGTTGTACATACTGATTCTAAGAAACGTATTAAACTACTAGATTAATCAGGTCACACAAATTACAGTTGTGTAGCTACCCTAAATGTAGATGTTCAAGTGTATTCACTGTTGCAGTCATTACTCTTGGGTTATCCTGCTGGCAAGTTACCCTCAGTTGGCCAGAATTCCAAAGTCTAGGTCCGGCGTCAGTTGCTGTCGCCTCTTCCCTGACGTCAGTGCACCAGGGGTATAAAAGATGCAGCCGACGCCATTTTCTTCAGTTTTTCTTGCCCCAGATGTCAGGTGCCCCCAAACTGGTAGGCTGAAAAAAACATGCCAATAAAAATGCATGCACAAAAATAACATTTCCTTCATCTACAAGCAAATACACCAAAAAGGTTGTATAGGATGGAGAAGTGCAGATAAGTCCCAGCAAAGAAAAGGGGGATGGTGGGTGGGTAACCAGGACTGCAACCGTGAATAAACTCTAACATCTACATTTACGGTAGGTACACAACTGTACTATGTTCATCATGTTTCACTGTTGCAGTCATTACTCTTGGGTTGAATCCCAAAGCTGAGGAAGGGCATCTGGGCTAAATAGGGTTAGGAGAGGCTATGAGGCCCTGCAGAACTGCAGTGGCAAAGTCTGCTCTGGACTTGGAGTAAAGAGGTAAGTGGTAATGCTTTATGAAGGTGTGCACTGAACAACAAGTTGCAGCCTCAAGATATCTTTGGTTAGTACTCCTCTAAGGAAGGCTGCTGAAGTGGCTGCTGCTCTGGTGGAATGAGGCCTAATGCCCTTAGGCACTGATTTGCCATGTTGAAAATAGCAGAAACGGATGCAATTGCCTATCCATTTAGAAATGGTCTGTTTTGAGATGGCCTTTCCTTGTGATCCTGCAGCATATGACACTAAAAGTTGCTCAGTCTTTCTGAAAGCTTTAGTTCTGTCCAAGTAGAAGCGTAACTGCCTGTGTATGTCCAAAGAATGCAGAATTTTCTCACCCTTGTTCTGTGGGTTAGGATAAAAGGTAGGCAAGTGAATGGTTTGGTTAAGGGCCACACTGGACACCACCTTAGGCATAAAATGTAAGGTTTGTCCTCGGAGAAACTCTGTCTGGATGAAAAATGATGAAAGGTTCCACAGCCATGAGTGCTTGTAACTCAGAGACTCGCCTTGCAGAGGTTATTGCTAGGAGCAGAGCTGTTTTTCAGGATAAGAATTTAATACCTGCTGTTGATGCTGGCTCGAAAGGAGGCAGTGTCAGTTTTTCCAAAACATAATTGAGGTCCCAGGCCAGAACTGGTGCTCTCCTTGGAGGTCTAATGTTTTTGGCCCCTCTGAGGTACTGCCTTATTAAGGGATGAGAAAAGATAGGTGGTTCCGTATTGTAATGGGCTGAAATGGCAGAGGCATGGATCTTAATTGTTGAGAAAGAAAGGCCTTTGTTTAGCATCTCAGTTTCGGAGGGATATTTGGTACACACGCGTCACTGCCTTTCCTGGTTCCAAGCACAGAATCTCTTCCATTTTTCTGCAGAAGATTTTCTGGTACTGGGCCTCCAAGATAACATCCATAACAGCTTTTGAAAGAGGAGTGTTCTGAATGGCTACATTATCCGCCATGCTGCCAGATTTAAAGGTCCTGAGTTGGCTGTGCAGGATCCGATTGTTTTGTTGGGTCAGTAAGTGAGAAGTTTGAGGCAATATCCATGCTGGACCTTGAGACAAGCTCTTTAGGATTGGGTACCAGTGCTGGCGTGGCCAGTCTGGTGCAATCAGTATCATTTTTGGCTTCTCTTGTCTGACCTTTAGGAGTACCCTGGGAAGGACAGGCAGTGGGGGAAAAGCATATACCTTTAGATTTTTCCAGCTGAAGGATAGGGCGTCCACTTTCCATGCTTGCTTGTGATAAATCCTTGTGCAAAATCTCTGCAATTGGCAGTTGAGGGGAGGCGAATAGATCTATGTCTGGGCATCCCCATTTCCTTATTATCATGCTGAAGACTTGTGGATCCAGTTTCCATTCGTGGGGATCCATGAGGTTTCTGCTTAGTTTGTCTGCCAGAGTATTTGTTTTTCCTGGCAGGAATTGTGCTTGCAGATGAACTTGAAAAGCCAATGCTGTGTCCCATAAGGTCATTGCTTATCTGCAGAGGGGGTAGGAATGTGTACCTCCCTGCTTGTTTATGTACCACATGACCGTAGTGTTGTCCGTCTTTATCAGTAACGGTCCTGGATGAAGCAGGTCCTTGAAAGCTGTCAGGGCATTTTGAACAGCTAGCATCTCTTTTTGATTGATGTGAAGATGCATCTGGTTTGCAGGCCATGTGCCCTGAATACATTTTCCTGCCATATGGGCCCCCCAGGCATAATCAGATGCATCCGTTGTCAGTGTCTGGCTGTGGGTAATCTGAATGGCAGATCCTTGTTGTGGTGACAGGCTTCTGCCCACCATCGAAACTCCTGTTGCAGGCAGGGAATGAGTGCAATTACTGTCTCCAGGCTGTGGCAATGCTGAGTTCAAACACTTTTTAGATATGATTGTAGCTTCCTCATATGCAGTCTGGCATATGGAATTAGTAGAATGCAAGATGCCATGAAACCCAAGGCCTGCAGGATTTTCCTTGCAGATAAGTGGGTTTTTGTTGCCAATTTCTTGAAGTAAGTAGTCAGTTGCTTTTGTTTGTCTGGCGTGAGATAAGCCATCTGGGCAGTTGTATTTAAGCTTGCATCCAGGAATATTATCTCTTGAGAGGGCACTAGTTTTGATTTCTTTTCGTTTACTGTGTACCCTAGGCCAATTAGTAATCTTTTTACAAACGCCAGATGCTTCAGAAGAATGTCTGTTCTCTGCTTGAATTAGGCAGTCGTCCAAGTATGGATATATTTGAATTCCTTTTTGTCTGCAAAACCCAATTTCTGGTGCCAGGCATTTTGTGAAGACCCTGGGCGCAGTAGATAAGCCAAAGGGCAGTGCAGAGAATTGGTAATGAATTGAGCCAGCTATGAATCTGAGGTATCTCCTGCAAGACTGTCTGATTGGGACATGCAGGTATGCCTCTTTTAGGTCCAAAGTTACGAGCCAAGCCTTCTTGCCCAGCATGGGCAGTAGCTGCTGTAGAGTCGACATCTTGAATTTTGGAACTTCCAGAAATGTATTTAGTACAGACAGGTCCAGTATTGGTCTCCAGGTTTTGTCCTTTCTGGGTACTAGAAAGAGTCTGGAGTAAAATCCTTGCCCCTGCTCTTGTTGTGGTACTTGCTGAATGGCCCTCATGTCCATGAGGGCAGTAATTTATTTTTGTGCCCCTGCCCATTGATTGTGTGGCAGGTCTGGCATACCTTTTGACCTTGGAAGGGTGTGAAAATGGAACCTGTAGCCTTGGGACACTATGTTCAGGACTCATTTGTCTTTGGTAATCATTTGCCAATTTGATGAAAAAAGTGCTAGTTTTCCCCCTAAGGGGGCTGCCAAATGAAAAGTGCTTGGATCTGGTAGAGGAAAGTCACTGGGACTGTTTCCTGTACGGTTGTGATTTGTCTTCTCTGCTTTTGGAGGTAGAAGCACCCCATTGTTTAGGCCCGTATGAGCCTTGGGGCTGAGATCTGCCTCTGGGACGCCTGTATCTGCCTCTTTGTGGTCTGACACTGGAAAGGACCAATTTTTAGAGGGCCAGCTCCTGCTAAACCTGGGTGGCTGTACCTGTAAGAAATCCTTGACTGTCTGCATGGATTTTGCTTTATCCTCCATTTTTTTCAACACCTCTTCTGCTTTAGTATCAAACAAAGTATCATGCTGTAATGGTGCATCTAATAATTTTGCTTTAACATGATCAGGCAGATTCTGTTCCTTTAACCAAGCATGCTTCCTAATAACAGATCCTGTAACAGCGGCCCTGCAAGAGGCCTCCAGTGAATCATAGCCACATTGCAAAGTATGCTTTCCCACTTGTTCAGCTGCATGCAATAAATCCTGCAATTCCTTGTTTCTGAACATTCAGTATTTGTCAACATTGGGAAGACAGTACGTGACACTCTGGTCCAAGCAGTGACATTAAATAGTGCTGATATTTAAGCATATGAAACTGACAATTTAAAGCCCTTACAGCCAGGGTAGCAGAAGTGTAGACCCCCCCCCCCATCTGTCTAGAGACCTAGAATCCCCATCAGAGGGGACAGGGTTTTTGTAGTGGAAGCTTTAACCCCTTTGGGACCCCGAGATATAGTTTCTAGGTCAGCTGCGGGGTTTTTATATAAGAACGTATGAGAATCCGGGACCCTGTAGTATCTGTCTGGCTTAGCAGGTACAGGGGGTAAAGAGTCAGGGGACAGGCTGGACTCTGAAAATACATAATCTACAATGTCCAGAAAAGGTGGAATAGCAAGGGGTCTGTGCTGAGGAAGTAGCAGAAAGTCTGAGCCTTTTCTTGGATTCAGAATAATCTTGGCTCTCCCAGTGGAAATGCTCCCTCATGGTATGCAGGGTTTTCCCAAAAGAATAATCCTCGGGAGGAGAGGCTGAAGGAATGGATTCTTCAGCATCAGAATCCTCATAGGGAAGCATGGAGTAATCCTGCTCAGAAGTGGAATCGGAGGAAATGGAAACCTGATCAGAAGAATCATACTCTGTCTCTTGCCTAGGCCCTCTTATCAGGAGGGGGATGGGAGCTCCTGATCAAACTAATTAGGTCTTCGGCCATTTTGAGCATCTGTTTTTTAGGCATGGAAGTCTGAGGAGGAGAATGCTGTACTGTTTTTTTTGTCTTTAGAGCTGCTTTAGTCTTTGAAGCTGAAGATGGTTTAATATATAGCTGTGTAGGTCTGAACACACCCTCAGAAGCCGATGCCTGCACAGCGGCTCCGGACCCATTTGAGGGAATGATTTCAGAGTGTCCAATACCTTGAGTTTCCAGAGGCCCAGTCGGCTCCACGTGGGAGTCTGAAGCGGCCTGTGGCTGAGGTAGCGGGCACCAGGGGCCGGGAAAGCGCCTCACTGAGAACTGGCGACTGGCCTAGCAGAGGCTTCATCTATTTTGGACCTCGGATGCCTATCCTTTTCCTTGTCTTTGCGTTTTTTTGTAAACTCCGGATGTCGGCTGGTCCGACAGCATTATCTTCGGCCAAAGTAATTAAATGCAAAATCGAACCGACGCTTGATAGTGCATTGGTTAAATCTAGGACAAAACCGACAGCTAGCAACATTGTGATCAGGGCCTAGGCAAGGAATACAGTAAGAGTGAAAATCCTTATGAGGTATTTGCTTCCCACAAGAAATAAAATTGTTAACTTTTTCTGACATCGGTCTGGAGCAAGAAAAAAAGGGTCTGGAGCAAGAAAAAAAGTTTCCCCAACGGGGTACTTAGCTTTCGGTTCTCAGGAGTTGGCCGACCGGCACTTGCGAACTGCTTTTGCTTCGGGCACCGCGCGGCAAGAAAGACTGAAGAAAATAGTGTCGGCTGCATCTTTTATACCCCTGGCGCACTGATGTCAGAGAAGAGGTGACAGCAACCGACGCCGGACCTAAACTTTGGAATTCTGGCCGACTGAGGGTAGCCTGCCAGCAGGATAATCCAAGAGTAATGACTGCAAGAGTGAAACACAATGAACATCTACACCATCAGTGTAAGACAGTATGTATGAAATATACGTATAACACCAAGGCCTTCAGCTTTGAAGCTTCTAGTAGAGCTCATCTCCCTTAAAAATGAAAAAAAAAAGTATTACATCTACGTAAAAAGATGGTTCAAGTGGTACTGCTTTCAGTTCTAAAATAAATAAAATGCAAGTCCAAAACAGAAAGGAATGCATGCTAAGGAGGTCTCAACTGAAAAATGACCTTGTCCTTTGACGCCTGCATACATGTGGAAAAGGTAGGGGACTACTGCAGCTGTGCACATTTTTCTTGCCATAACAGTAAATGTTCGAAAAGAAAGTTTACTGCTACAAATCATTCCCTTCCCAATGGAAATGGCCAAAGGAAGGTTCAAACAGAAGGATTACTGCAGCAGTATCATTATCCAAACAAACCAGCCACATTTGGACATCAATCCCTCCAGCTGGACATCTAGAATTTCTGGTTACTCCCATAGCAGAAATGAACTTTTTCACTTGCCCGAATCATTATAATACCTAGCGACATGGGACAGAAGCCCATGCCATTTTCAGAGTATTTCTTTATTTTATTTATTTAACATTTGTTGGCCAGGAAAGTCAGACTAGGACATAACCTATTTTCGGTGGAGGCCTGGGTAGAAACGCTCCAAAATTTATGTCTTTGGAATGGGGGGAGAAAACCAAAGTACCCACAGGAAACCCAAGCGAATGCAGGGAGGACATGCAGACTCTGCACGGAAGGAACCTCAGTCAAGAATTAAACCAGAGAACCTCTTGCTGTGAGGCGATGATGTTAAACGCTGCACCACTCTGTCAAATTGTCAGAAAAAAGGCGTGTTCTGGTACTTCATTTATTTACTTACACTAACTAAGCAAGTGAACTGGTTCAGTAACCCTTTTCAAGTGAACTGGTTCAGTAACCCTTTTCAGACATAAAAATCAGGTCACAATGGCAAAGAAACCTAGAAATCCAGTTAGGAATACACAGGAAAACAAAGCATTTCACAAAATTGTGTGTATAAAAAAAGAAGTTATGTTCTTACCATAACGTTCCATGTGGAGTGTTCATCTCGCCTTTGTTCTTACACACACAGGTTCGAGCCGATGCCTCCGAGGACTCCTGTCGGCAAAGCTCTGAATCTAAGAGAAGCTCGAGATCAGGCTATATCCCACAATCCTCCCTGCCATTACTCAGATCTAGTTTGCAAGCAAACCAGAAAAAAACAATAACCTTGAGGTATCAAGGCTACATACTGCTACAAAGGAAAAAAATTAGAGACACCATCTCACTGACAACCAACTAGGGGTAAAGAAAGATACCCGGAAGAGGTAAAGACATGTGGACCAGACTCTAGTCCTACTCGTTCTTCCAAACCGTGAGGGACGGAAAGGGGGGGAATGTAAAAACAAAGGCGAGATTAACACTCCACATGGAACGTTATGGTAAGAACATAACTTCTTTATGTGAGAGTGTTCAATCTATGATTTTTCTACACCACACATTGGCCCAGCGCTCTCCCACCCTGACGTTCCTGAGCACAGTGGAACCAAAAGATGTCCTGTCTTTGGAGGCTTTGTCAACCCTATAATGAGCGATGAAAGTATGTGGTTTAGACCACGTGGCTGCTGCACAAATCATGTCCAAAGGCAGGCGAGCTGCATAAGCCAAGGAAGTGGAGACTGACCTAGTAGAATGGCCTTTTGGTTTGGTGGGCAAGGCCTGATTTGACTTAGAATAGATAAAGGCTATACAATCAGTAAGCCATTTAGAAAGCGTACGTTTTGTAACTGCCATGCCCTTTTTATGGTCTGCAAATGCAACAAAAAGTTGATCTGTTTTCCTGTAGTCTTTAGTCCTGTCTAAATAAAATCTGAGCGGTCTGTGGACATCTAACTTGTGCAACATATATTCCAACTTGCTGGTATGGTTCTTGAAGAAAGTAGGGAGTTCAATGGACTGATTAATATTTATGACAGAACATACCTTAGGAAGGAAGGATGGATTTGTTCGTAAAGAAACTCTATCTGGGTGAAAAATTAAGTAAGGCGGTTTAATTGACAGTGCTTGCAGCTCTGACACTCTCGAGCTGAAGTAACCGCTACAAGAAAAAGAGTCTTCCACGAGAGAAACTTCAGGAGGCAAGAAGAGGCTGGTTCGAAGGGTGGTAACATTAGTTGTGACAACAAATTTAAATTCCATGGGAATAAAGGGTCTCTGACGGGCGGTCGAAGATGGAAGGAACCTTTCATAAAAGCCTTACAAAGCCTGTGGGACATAATAGAAGAACCGTCCTCACCAACATGGAAGTTGGATATGGCAGCCAACTGCACTCTTAGTGTGGAAGTAGAGGCTCCTTAGGTGGAAAGGATGGAAAGAAATTCTAGAACTTTATGTAAAGGAGCAACCAGGGGTCCAAGTGTTGACTAGATGCCCAGTACACAAAGTGTTTCCATTTACTCTTGTAGAGTTTTGTGGTGGAAGCCTTGAGAGGCAACCAAAATGCGATGAACTGCCGGAGAAAGTAGATCAGACCTGGCTAGGCGGGAAGTGGAGCAGCCAAGCTGCTAGTTTGAGGGATACAAGAGACGGGGTGAGGAATCCCGATTTGTGTCAGTAGATCTGGTACTGGGTCCAGGATCCAAGGTTCCTCTGTTTGATGGGCTCGAAGAAAGGGGAACCATATCTGTCAAGGCCAGAATGGGGCTATGAGTATAATTGTCCTTTCCAGATTCATGACTTTCTGAAGAAATTTGGGAATCAAGGGGTAGGTGGGAATGCATATAGGAGACCCGGGGCCAATCGTGTATCAGTGCGTCCCTGGGGACATCCCTGGAGGGGTAGAAGGGCAAAATAGCTTCTGCATTTGGTATTCATCGGGGAGGCAAATAGATCGCAGCAAGGCTGGCCCCATTTGCGGAAAATTCTTTCCGCCACTTGTAGTTTGAGGGAACCACTCGTGAGGTAACAGGATGGCTCTGCTCAACCTGTCCGCAATGACGTTGGATGACCCCGGGATGTGTATCAGAGGACTCTGCCCATTGCCAAATTCTCATGGCCTCTCTGCATAATGGGTAAGATCTGGTTCCCCCTTGTTTGTTTATGTACCAGACTACAGACATGTCTGTCTGAACTGCTACTGTTCCTAGAGGTAGGAGGGTTTGAAAGTGTTGCAACGCCAAGAACACCGCCCTCATTTCCAGAACATTTATGTGCAGGTTGTACTCCATGTTGGACCATTCCCCTTGGACTGTTCTTCCCTGAAAAAGTCCCCCCACCCTATCAGGGAAGCATCCGTGGTTATAGTGGCCGTCGGATTTGGTAGAACAAATGGACGACCCATAGTGAGATCCTGGCTGGACACCCACCATGAGAGGTCTTGCAAGAATCTGTTATCAGAATCGTAACTGCTGGAAACAGCAGCCATTGGAGGAGCCTCATGTGCAATCTTCCCATGGGAATCGCAATCAGGGGACTGCCATGAGTCCCAAAACCTTCAACACCAATTTGGCGGGGCTTTCCTGCATTGCAGCAGAAGAAGAACTTGTTCCTTGAGGGATGAAGCCCTTACTTGAGGGAGCTTTACCAATGTTAAGCGGTCTGCTCGATGAATGAAATATGCTGTAAGACAGATTTTGAAGTTTATGGAAATCCCTAGGTGGGGGTTGACTGTATAGTTTCTTGCTTGTATGAGGAGACGCTTGGTGTGGGTGAGGAGCCAGTCGTCCAGATAGGAAACACCCGAATCCTAGACATCTCAAGTGAGACGCTACCACTGCCATGCATTTGAATACCCTGGGGGCTGAGGTGAGCCCAAAGGGCAGGGCTCGAATTGAAAATGACTGGCTCCCAGCCGAAGCGCAGGTGATCTCTGGACGTTCTGGCCATCTTGATGTGGTAGTATCCTTGAGATCTATCCAGTCGCTTCTGCAAAATGGAAGGATCGATTGAGCGTGACCACCGGAACTTTTCCTTCTTCAACGGGTATTGAGATTGCTGAGATCAAAATGGGTCTCCAGTCCCCTGTCTTTTAAAAGAACCTTGAGTAAGTTCTGGATCCTTTTTGGTCCGCCGGGACTGGCTGAATGACTCTTTTTTTTTTTTGAGCAGCTTTGAAATTTCTATCGCTGCTTGGCCTCGCAGACGGGGTGGCACATCTGGAGACCTTCTTTGTTGGGGTGGAGTTGACATAAGGGGTATTTTGTATCCTCTGGTTACAATGCTTTTTACCCAGGAGTCTGAGGTGAGAGTTTGCCAGGCCTGTGGGTATAAAGCCAAGCTGACTGACTGCCTCAGAGCAGGACAGTCGGGGCCCCCATTCAGGAGTGCTGGAAGGCTTTCCAGGGATGGTATCCCTGTCACCTTGGTTCTCTTGACCCCTCTGCCGCCAGGGCGGGCGCATGTCTGCCCCCCCCCTCTCTGGGGGGGGGCCTCTGTGTGGCCTGGCCCTGATGTCCCAGAGTTCTACGGAACCACATTTTTCCGCCTCGTTGCCCTTTGGGAACGGGGTCTGATGGAAGAGCAAAACGGACTCCGACAGCAGACAGAGTCTTTCCTTCCTGCTCACACAGAGTTAACGTCTCTTTCACTTTGGGCCCAAAAAGAGTGGCACCATCTTGAAGGCTTCCGCAAAAGAGCACAGCCGCATCCAGGATTGTCTTCGTAGAGCTTCCTCATAAGGTCAAAAACCCCTGAACCTCGGTTCGAGGACTCCCAGTTCAAGAACATGGAAGCGGGGCCCATGAGTCTCGACCCAAGGATTTGAGAGCCGAGCGAACCCGAGGCCCGAGGAGAGAGAGTCGGAACCGAAGGTGAAGACGACGACTCTGTCGGAACAAGGAGATGTCGTCGACTCGCACTCACCACCCCCATCGGGATGAGTCGAGTCAGGTAAATGGTGTCGCACCGAGGGCTCCACTATCATCGGCTCATCCTCTTCCGGCTCGAGACTGGATGGGTCTCGAAGGAAGACCTGTTGGAGATAAAGGAAGGCCTTCTAGTTTTGACACCAACTGGGAGGAAACTGCAATCAATTTGAAAGGGCCGTGTCCATAAGTTTCTGCATCCACATCAGTATCAGATAATGGTCTGGAAGATCGGGTCAAAGGGCGAAGATGGCACAGACCGAAGAATAGACGGTGGCGGTAGTTCCGACACGGTTCCCCAAGACTGGGGGCTCAGTGAGAGACAAATGTTCGACGATCGGGCCCTGAAGTCTGTGGAACCAGCGAGCGAACTCTAGAAGATGTACTTGGGCTCCGATGACTGGGTCCGACATCTTCAACCCCTTCAAGACTTAGAAGCCTGGTCAGACTTGTCCAAGGCCTCTTGGAAGGCAGGGCTTAAGAGCCCCCTGTCTAATAAGTTTCCCTTCTATCTGTCATGACCCTCCCACTGAAGGAATGGCAAATAGAGCAATCCTCTTACAAGTGGAGGGGCCAAGACAGTAGGTGTGGTTGTCAGTGATGGACATACACCTTTTAAAACCAGACTTGGCTTTTTCAGACATAACAGTAAACTTAAAGAAGAGGGTATTTAAAAGTTTAATAATTTTAAGTTTAAGAGAATTTACAGTTAAGTAAGGGTAGGCCCCAAAGGGAACCTATAAAAACTAACTACAATGTACACACACACACACACACACACACACACACACACACACACACACACACACACACACACACACACACACACACACACACACACACATTATAGTATAGAAAAATAAAATATCAAAAAACTATAGGAGTATAATAACTTTTGAAACAAAGAAAAAAGACTATCTTATCTGTCTAACAACAAAAACTCTGGTCCGAGCTCTCTGTAGCGATGTGACCTGTTGCAGCGGCAAACTAGATCTGAGTAATGGCAGGGAGGATTGTGGGATATAGCCTGGTCTCGAGCTTCTCTAAGATGCAGAGCTTTGCTATGCGGCCATTTCGAGCGAGAGGGATCGGCCGAACCCGTGTGTAAGAACAAACGGCGAGATTGAACACTCTCACATCACAGCTATGGGGGTGACAATGAATATGTAAAACATTAAATATTTACAAGAATGCCACTTCCACACAGCCTCAAAATTCTCAAAATCACTGTTCAGAAAGGATGACCTTTTGCAGGATTGGGTCATGACAATGTCATCCATGTCAATTACACCATTAATCTGAGGCAGATCCTGGGGCAGATGATTAATATGTCATCCATGTCAATTACACCATTAATCTGAGGCAGATCCTGGGGTAGATCATTAATATGCAGCAAGAAAAGAGGGACTCAACTGAATCTTGTGCAATCTCTTGTGTTATGCTCCAGTTTCAGTAGTACTGAAATATCCAGATAATCAGAAAGTTCTGTTTCAGAGAGAATTCTCAAAATACCACTTTCATGGAGAAGCTCATGACTTGCAGGTTATGCAGCAACATAAAATGATGACTTCAGTAATTTTGCCATGTTCGTTGTTAATGATGTAAATATACAGCTGTTAGAATGCCTAAGTTAGGGCAGAAACCCTGTTGCCTATCCATCTGCAAGGATGTTGTATTTTAGTGGGTACAAAAATTTGATCACATACTGTTTTTCCTCAAGTATTTTAGTTACTGGATGGAGGTTGGCAATAGGGAGAAAGTCATTTTTAGAGATTAAGGAAAGACATTTAGCAAAGGGAATAATCCTAGCATGTTTAAAGCTACAAAGGATTTTTGTTGTGACAGACAGACATGTGCCAGAGGCTTACCGTGATTATTCTTAGCTAATTTTAGAATTTTGGTGTGTAAAGTGCGAAACTTGGGGTTGTAGCCTGTGTACATATCTTCAAGGAGTTTTTGAATCTCCAGGTTACTAATGGCCTTTAATTAAAAACAGGGGAAGTTAACCTTATGAAGACAATGGCTGGAAAGAAGGTGCGTTAGAAAAAAAATGTTAGGCAGTGGAGGTCTGTTAGTTTCATCACTTAGCTAAGAATCATATCTTTGTTAATGTTACTATGACTACCTGCTTTTAGGAAAACCGTGATGTGCAGAGTTGTTTTACTGCCTTTCAAAAACTGTTCTGGTAGTCGAAGATAAGTGGCTTCTACTTGTTTAGCACATTCAGGTTTGGCACAACTGATTTTCACCCTAGCTACCTTTTTAAATGCAAATTCATGCTGAATTTACATATACAAGAGGATTCATTTTTCCATTCTGTTCAGGCTTCATCTCTGTTTTGATTAGTCGTTTCATATCCAGGGTAAGCGAAGGGGAATCTGTCCTCCACTCTTGCTCTTTTCATAGGGAATGGTTTACCCTGAAGGGAAAAGAGAAGGTTGTACAAAGTGGAGAGGGATGTTTGATCATTTAAAATGTGGCACACAGGACAGAGCAACAATCCCTGTAAAGCGATCTCAGTTTCAGAGCAAGAATACAGACAGTATCATACAAAAAATTAGTGATAAAAATAAAGTACAAAAATGATAAGAGTGGTAGAAGTGATAGAGAAACAGTTTTATTTTGCAGATATGATCCAATGAATGTTGAATGAGCAGGAGATGTATTCAGAATAAACTGGAAAAGATGGAGTCACTGCACTGATAGAAAGATTCCAGTCCAGCTGTTGCAGTTCCAAAGAGTACATCTACAGCAGAATGGATTACTCGGGTTGTCAAAAATAACGGGTTTAGGTTTACATTTAAAATTGCCAAACACAGTATGGGGCAGTGGTCACTTGGGAAACTAGAGTATCTACAGCTACTTCAGTTACCTGGTATACTGATTATAACCCACATCAAATACCTGTATGTTACAGGTCCAGTGCCAAATGCCCTGGTGTTTGTGGGTCACGGGTATGGGACTGGTCTCTCTCTAGTCACAGCCTGGTATAACGGGGGGGGGGGGTCTATATCAGATAACCGAAGTTTCAGAACTTCGAATACCATAAGGTGAAACCCATATGACTGAAGTTCTGAAACTTCAAATATCTGATTAAAAAAAAATCTGATTAAAAAAAAAAAAAAAAAAAAAAAGAACACAAACTACTTTAAGCAGGGGGGCAAGCCCCCCTGCGTCCCCCACACCACCACTACTTAAATATACTAACTCAGAGATCACACTTTAACGGAGTATGGTGCGGAAGGGGAAGACTTCCCCTTTGCTATGCTGTAGCAAGATCTTGGAGTTGGTATATTTAAGTAGCAGGGGGTGTGGGGGCACACACCCCATGTGGGGGGGTGCAGGGGTGCTTGCCCCACTGCTTAAACCCTTTTACTTTTCTTTTTTTTTTTTTGATTGTTCGAAGTTCTGCAACTTCAATCACTAGTGTTCGATGTTTAGTGATTCGAAGTTGTAGAACTTCGATAATCTAATATAGACCCATAAAGGGGATAGGTGACTGCATCACAGAAGCACTAACAGTATGAACCATTGCAGCACAACTGCTATTCTGTGGGACTCCTCCAGAACGAAATTCAAATGAAAGGAGGAAGATAATTTATTTATTTACCGGGATAGCCCATCTGGGTATAAGCCCGTTTTCAGGGAAGTCGCGGGGAGAAAAGCTCCACAAATACAATGAACATTAATATATAGAAAAAGATATTAAAAAGTACAACTATACATTGACGTTTTATGTATTTGTTTAACAGGGAAGTCCGACTTGGAACAAAGCCAATTTTCAGCGGAGGTCAGGGGAGAAATGCTCCAGACACGTTTTGTAATGTGGGAGGAAACAGGAGCACCCGGAAGAAACCCAAGCGAATGCAGGGAGGACATGCAGACTCCGGACAGAAGGCATCCCAGCCGAGAATCGAACCAGAGAACCTCTTGTTGTGAGGTGACAACGTTACCACTGCACAATAATAATAATAATAATAATAATAATAAATGTAATAAACATTAAGATAACAGAATAGTATCATATGCATTGTTTACAGAGTTTAGAAGTTTTTTTTTAAATATATTAGTCCGTTTAGTACGGACACAGAAAGAGGAAAATACATGAGGATGAAAGAATTCTGATAAACTTAGAAACAGTTCATAAATAGCTACTGAGCTGGGGGGGGGGGTAACCTGGACTAATACAAGAACAAATCCATCTACTGTATAGGTGGTCTTAACTGTTTCTTGAATTGAACTGGGTTAGTAGTGTTTAAAATATGTTGTGGAATTGTGTTCTAGGTTTTGGAAATAAGATTAGTAAAGGGAATCTCCAGTCTTATTAGTTTTGGAGACTTGTAGAAGGGTTTTGTATGTAGAATGAAGTTGTCGAGTATTAGCATATGACTGGACTAATGTTGCAAGGCCGGGGTTCTGTCAGGCCGATAAACTAAGTGTTGGGTGAGAATGGTATAGGTATGATATTGAGGGAGTTCTAGCCATTTTAATTGAACTAGGGAGGAACAATGATGTGACATATGTGGGGAATTTGTAGCAAACTTGACAATTTTATTATAGCGGGATTCAAATCTGGAAAGTTTAGTTTTGCTAAGTAAGGTAAATATGGGGGAGGCATAAAGTAGAGTGGATAAGAAGCAAGTTTAAAAAATGGAGACAGAGCATTGAATAACAAGGACTATAAAATCTTTATGAAAATACAGAAGAGATTTGAAAAAAAAATTGAAATATAACGGAAGATGGTATATAAAAGGGAAGTTCACAAAGAGTTCTTAATGATAGTTATACACATTTTGGATGATATTATCAACAGCAAAGAAGACATGAAAATCATTACAGGAGACCTTAATAAGGAATTTGATACAATTTGACATGAAATCTTATGGGTATTAATGAAAACCTACAATATGAGAAAGTTAGGAAATGATTACTTTACACTGACATACACAAAGTAAAAATAAAACGGCTCGTTAAGTCAAAAGGTATTTATTTACTTACATTTGTTGACTGGGAGAGTCCGACTGGACACCGGTCTGTTTTCAGCAAAGGCCCAGGGAGAAAAGCTCCACATTTAAAATGTTACAGACATAATACAGTTGGGAGAACACAGCATTTAAAAATTAAAGACATAGTTACAGATGTAGAACAGAATACATCAGTAGACAAATAGAATCACTGTCTGAGGTACATAACAGACATTAATCTGGTGGAATGTCCTTTGGGTTTTGTTGATAATGTTTTGATCAGGCTTCATAAACATATGTGATACAGTCAGTTAGCCATTTAGAAAGAGTTCGTTTAGCCCATGCAGACCCCTTTCTGCTGTCCTTAAAAAAGCATAGTTGATCAAGTCAGATGTGATTTTTTATTTTATCCAATAAAATCAAATCTGTATGGACGTAAATGGGAAGAATCCCGAAACAGGAACCGAAGGCACTGACCCGAGGGCGGAACCCGAATCAGCCCGATCCGTGCAAAGAGGCGCGAGAGGGCCGGAACCCAGCGCCGCCCGGTCCCTCGGTCCGGAACCAGGCGGATCTTGACCCCGAGACTCGGATGGGATCGGAATGGAGTCGAGGTGAGCAACTGCGACCAATCATCAGTTAGACTGGACAGGTCTCGGAGGAGGAACAGATGGAGATAGTGGCAGGCCTTCAAGGTCGACATCAACTGAGAGACAGACAGCAATGAAGCAGGCCGTATGCTCCATCAGTTTCTGCGCCACACGGTCCAATGTCGGTGGTGGAAAGGAAGAACGAAAAAAATAGTTAAAATCTTTATGAAAAAGCTCTCGAGCTAGCCTCCAGCGTATGCAGCAGCAGCACAAAACTAGATCTGAGGTAAAGGCAGAGGATTGTGGGTATTAGATGCAATTGTTACAAGAAGAAGTTCCTACTGTATAATAAAGTAGCTAGTCTTATGAGCAACTGAGCTTGCTGTAATCAAGGTAGTTAGTGGGGTGGAAAGAGGTGGTGGGTGGAGTGGGTGATATTAGAGGGGGAGTTGCAAGGCATATCAAGCAAGTTTTTAGGTGCGCTTTTAGTAAAGATTTGAAGTGGTTGCAAGATGTTAGAGGTAATTGTGGGTGGGAGGGAGTTCCATAATTTGGCTACAGCGCAGGAGAATAGTGCTTCTCCAGCAGAGTTATTGGCTCTAGTAACCTGTAAGTGGTTTTTGTTGCTGGATCTTAGTAGTCTGGTGGTAAGATGTTGCAGTAGATTCTGGAAGGAGGGGACTTTTAGTGGATGGTTTACTAGTCTGTGGGTGAGTTAATACCATTGAAGGAGGTGAGGGAGTTCTAGCCAGCCCAGTTCCACAAGTGAGAGACAGTGGTGATTACGGTAGGATGCCCCTGTGGCAAATTTGACGTTTGTTGTAGCAGGTCTCAAGCTTATTTAGATCGCATTGCCTTAGGTTAGTATATATTGGACAGGCATAAAGTAGGGTGGAGATAAGGTGAGAATTTGCTACTGAGATCTTTGCAGCTTTGGTAAGCAGTTGCTGATTTCTATACAATGCCCCTAGTTTTTTGTGGACTTTTTTTAATGGTCATGGAAATATAAATGTTTAAGTTCAGTTTGTTGTCTATTTCCACTCCTAGCAACTTTGTGTGTTCTGTAGGATGGATAGTGGTGTTGTCTTTTGCGGTGATGTTAAAGTGAGAGTTGTTTTGAGTATGTTTGGTGGGTTGGAAGAGGAGTGGTTTAGTTTCGTTTGGGTTGAGTATTAATTGGGCATCGGATAACCAAGTTTCAACAGAGGAAAAGGCATCCTGTGTGACGTTTTGCAGTTCGGGTAGGGAGTGGGCTGAGAAAATGATGGTTGAGTCGTCTGCGTATTGTATGTGTGCGCCATGTGTGGTGGCAGACGTTAGATTATTGGTGAAAATAGAGAATAGTAGGGGTCCAAGGATGGATCCTTGGGGAACCCCTATGGAGACAGGTAGTTGGGGAGATAGGTCGTCCTGCCATACAACGGACTGTTGGCGGTCAGACAGGTAACTTTGAAACCAATTGGTGACTGACTGAAGGATAGGTTATTGCAAAGAGAGACGAGTTGTTTGTGTGGAACCATGCTGAAAGCTTTAGATAGGTCCAGCAAAGTAGCCGAGGAGAGATACCCATTGTTTTTATGCTGCAGGATACAGTTCGTGAAAGAGTAAGGCAGTGGTGGTGCTTTGGTTTGGTCAGAATCCATGTTGAGTGTTGGAGAGGAGGTTGTTAGCATGGAGGTGGTCTGAGACCAGAGAATGAATGCATCTCTCTAGTATTTTGGAGAGTGGGGAGAGAATAGCTATAGGGTAGTAATTGGTTAGTTCTGTGGAGGGGCATTGTGTGATACTTTCCATAGTGTGGGAACGTAACGTAACATTCTGACAGAGATCTGTTAATCAAGATGGATACTGGGTAGGCTACAGCGTCAGCTGCGATTTGTAGGTATTCCCTTGGGAGGTTGTCTGCCGCTAATTTGGTGGGTTTAAGTTTAGTTAACAGTTTTTTTTTTTATTTTGGAGGTAGGAACAGGAGAAAAAAAAAAGAGAAGCTAGTGGGGAGATTGCTAGTCGAAGTTGAAGGTGTGGGTTGGAGGGGGAGGGGTTGTGTTGTCTAGCTAGTGATGGTAAAGTTTGTGTGAAATGTGTGTTGAAAGAGGTAGCAATATTTTCTGAGGCGTGAACAATGTTAGGAGGAGGGGTATTTTACTTAAACTGGGTGGAGGATGGAGTTTGAGGACCAGAACTGTTTGGGGTTGTGTTGGGAGGAGTTAGGGCAGACTGGTAGTATTAGATTTTGTTATGTTTTATTAGCTTTTTGACTCTATTGTGTAGTTCTAGGAATTTATCTAGTTGAGGGGGTTTTGTGTCGTTGCTCCCAGGCTTTATCCCCATATTTCATTTCTGACTTAGCGGTTACCTGTAGCCATGGGGATGGTTGGGCTCTGGTTTGGGAAGTCTTATAGGGGATTGGTAATTAAGGATGCTCAGGTAGGTATTATTAAAAAAGACAACTGCGTTATCTAGACAGAGGTACTATAGAGGTTGCCAGTTACATTCTTTGAGGGATGAGCTGAATGTGAGTGGGTTAAAGTTTATTTTTTTTGCGTATTTGATGGTAGATGACAGGTTTCGTTTGTTATAGGTGTTTTCTGAGTAGGAACATTGGAGTGATCACAGGCTGTCCGATAGGCAGCCTACTATATAGGACTGGGGGCTCCTACTGACTAGTATCCAGACCAGGGTAGTGTGCTTGTTGGAGCATTTATTTATCCTAGCAGGTGACTGGATTAGTTGGGTGAAGCCATGAAGGTTTACATAATGGGTTGGATGGTTGCTAGAACAGGATTGCCAATCAATATTAAAGTCACCTAAAATTATAGTTTCTTGGGGGAGATGGTGGGTAGTCCAGCTGAGGAGGTTAGTCCAGCTGAGGAGGTTTTCTAGTGGAGGGATGTTTTGGCGAGGCGGGAAGGAGCATCCTATTATGTTGATGGTTTTAATTTTGGTTTATTTTGAGGTTGGTTTATTCTTTCTTCACTACCTATTTGGGGAGTTGCTAAGTTTATGATCTGGATGTTTAGATGCTGTTTAAATATTATAGCTATACCACCTCCTTTCTTGTTTAGCCAGTCTGCTCTTAGTATACTATAACCGGTAGGGAGGATTTGCTCATTGGCAATGTGTGGTGTTAACCATGTTTCTGTCAGGATCACTATATCAGGGGAGTACAAGTTTATGGTGGCATGGAGTTCATGGACCTTGTTGGATACACTTCTAATATTTAGGCTTAGCAGGAGGAGGTCACTTGGCTTTCTATTGGCTGTGATTTGAGAGAAGTTGTGGTCTTTAGTCTGATTACAAGGAGTGGGGTTGGAGATTGAGGGGTCAAGGTTGGGGTGGATGTCTCCACTGAGGGCTAGTTTAGATATGCATGAGGTTATTAGTTTTATCAATGTTTGAATGCGTTTGCTTATAAGGGAAGCTTTATGATTGTGTTCTGTGGGTAATAGGTATGGTGGGAGGGTTACTATATTAAGTTGTAGGGATGATTTTTGTTTAGGTATTGTGGTTGAGAGACTATGTGGGGGGTACATAGGGAAGGTTTTTGACTTGGTGGGACAGGGGCAGAGTAGGGGTGAGACATGAGTGGTGGTGAGCGTAGTAGTACAGTGGTAGTGGTTGAGTGGGGGAATGATGGATGTTTGGTAAGATGTGATGTATGCAAGGAGTGTGCATGCAGTGAGTATAGGTATGGTATGCTTACACATGTTAGCTGAGCAGGAGGGATAGTGTTGGGAAGATGGAGGAGGTAGTGTTGGGTGTAGTGATGTGGTTGGCTGTTGGAATGATGGGAGGGGTGTTTGCAATAAAGGTAGGACCACTGGGGGTGGATGGGAATTGGGGGCAGGGTGGGGAGCAGGCAAGAGAGACTGTTAGTTGCTCTTAGGAAGGGCTGGAAACAATCAGGTAACTGAGTACACTGAAATAATATAGAGGACAGTAAACGTGGAGAGTCAGCTGTGCACAAGTACAAGTAGGTTTAATATGTTTTGCATCAGGGCTGAGCAAATAGTGCTCTAAGGGTCGTATAAGATAGCTATAAAGCAGGGTTGAGCATGCAGTGTAAGATAACCCATAAGGCAGGGCTGAGCATATAGTGCTCAAGGGGTTGTATAAATGTAACTAAGCAGCTGTCCCTCTTGGCAAGAAGCTTCCTGGTAAAGTCTTTACAAATTAGGCAGGCTGGCAGAAATTAGGTAGGAGTAGCAAGAAAAATATGTGCTTTGTCTTACTTGGTCACAAAGCACTTTCAATAGGAGTTTGAGGCTCTTTCAGCAAAGTGTCACATGAATTACGTGTCCGCGGTTGCTGTTGTGAGGTCCTTAGGATGGAAAACACTGACCGCATGCTAGCTGTAGGGAAAGTTGTACAGCAGGGAGGTAGCGAGAAAGGGTTGGTTACTAGGAGAGGAGAAAAGTTTAATAGTCACACGTGCAGTATATACCTGCGCTCTATAACCTTTAAAGTAGTGTACACAGATAAGGCAGTATACATGAAACAGTGTTAACATTTCTACACATTCATTTAGTTCACATTAGGCAGCAGTCACTTCAGTCTTATGAGCACCATTTACTGGCTGTAAACCCCCTGAAGAGTGTTGTCGCCAATCAGAGTTATAATACATACATACATACAGCATCCAGGCGAACCTATCAACAATTACCATGCACGGTCACAATTAGAAGCAGCTAGTCCATGTAATCCAATCTTAAGTGTAGTGGGACTAGGCTTGGAGTGCACCTTGGTATTTAACAAACTATATCAATGTCGGCTATTTAGATCAGGCCGTACCTCATTAGTATTACACTACTATCCGCTTTTGATTCAAACTACACAAATCAACTCTGCCAGCAGTATACAAGCCGTTTACTTAACTAACGTAATACGGCTCTTGAATTCGGTGGCTCTGTATTGTATGATAAGCAATGTTAATACAATTAAACAGTAGCACCAGATAAGCAGACGTTCACAGAAGCACAAACAAAATATTCCCTGGCAGCAGTATAATAGTTTCAACTTTCATTTGCCTGACACTTCATTTGCAAGAAAATGGAATATGACCCCTTCCCCACTGCAGTGCGACCCTGGAGTTAGAATATATAGTTAGGGGGGTGTGGGGGGCAAAGCTCCCCAGTTCATTTCATAGGATAGTTAACTTTTGATGTAATATTGCTTAGTAACAGAAAAGTAAGTGGGGGGCTTCGCCCCCCACACCCCCCCAACTATATATTCTAACTCCAGGGTCGTACTGCAGTGGGGAAGGGGGCATATTCCATTTTCTTGCCAGGGTTGGGAGGGTGGCCTAATGGTTAACGTGTTTACCTTACAAACAGAAGGTGCAGGGTTTGACTCTCACAAGGGATAATTGGCTAGGCTTAAAATGGCTCGCAAAGGCAGTTAGCTTAGTACTAATCTATGAATCTATGAATCTAACTTAGTACTAATCTATGAATCTATGAATCTATAATACTTGTCAGGCAAATGAAGTGTCAGGCAAATGAAGTGTCAGGCAAATGAATTTTATATATATATATATATATATATATATATATATATATATATATATATATATATATGGGTCTACTTCTTTTCACCTAACTTCCATTTGCCTGGCAAGTATTATTAGCAAGTAGTACAGTGGTAGTGGTATTAACCAAAATATACAGTTACGAGACCTGGCAGCAGTACACAGCTTTTCATTTGTAATTAGCCAGCAGTAGTTGAATTATCAAATACATTTCTTCATAAGCAGGAGACAAAACAGTACATATTTAGTATGCTAGGTGAGGTAAAAACAGATTTCTTACTTTGGGAGCGTCTCATGCCGAGAAGGATTAAAATCTGCTAGTGAGATTAAAAAATGGCACCCTCACTACTAAACATGTTGGTAAGGGTAAAGGTAGATAGGAGAAATGGTGCAAGACAGGGATGCCTAATGAGTAGTACACTCTTTGCATTAGTTAGTTATGAATGTGATCGTATCTGAAATAAATTACAAAATGAAGGAGGCAGGGTATACAATACCTGAAGGGTTAAAAATTCCAGTTCTGTTAAAATATACTGATGACATAATATTTGCAAAAACAAAAAAAAAAAAAAAAACACTTGGATAAAATAAGTAATAATTTGCACAAACAAGTATCTAGAGATAATAGGGATGGCTTTAAATAAAGAGAAAAGTAAAGTAAAGGTTTAGGGAGTGTAGTAAAGACAGGGGTTATATATTTTACAATAAATGAAATGTCTGCATTGGGTATAAAATTTGGGAATATAGATGCAAGCATAATTCAATGGGTAAAAACAGAAGAAATAAAACAAACATGTTTTTTTCTGAAGAACATATAAATTATCATTCAGAAAAAGGGCTTATTTGACAAATTCAGTATCGATGAGAAAAATGGCACACTATTTTAATTTCATTTATTTAACATCTACTGACCAGGAAGTCAGACAAGGACAGAACCTATTTTTAGCAAAGGCCCGGGAGAAATGCTCCAGACGCATGTCTTTAGAATGTGGAAGGAAACCAGAGTATCCCGAGGAAACCTAGATGAATGCAGGGAGGACATGTAGACTCGGAACAGAAGGCACCCAGTTGAGAATCAAACCGGAGAACTTCTTGCTGTGAGGCGACAATGTTAACCGCTATACCGCTGTGCCGCACATTACTTGGCAAGTGTATTTATGCTACCAGCAGTATCTGAAAAGGAATTACTGCAGACGTTTTTATTTATATGTTGTTTTAATTTAGATTAACCCAATAAAGAGGAGTTTTGTATGTAAATAAAGAAAACAGAGGTTTAGGGTTAATTAACCCAGTGGTATATGCTGCTTCATTAAATTTGTACAAAGTGTTAAAGTAGATAAATGAAAAAGATGAAATACTAGTAAAACTATAAACTAAGTATGGTAAAATTTGGGGTACGGTAATAGAGGAAAACAGAAAAAAAAAAGTGTGCATAAACGAAGAAATAAATGTTACCAAGAAATATTTTTGTGGAAAATAAAAATTGATAATATAGAAAAGGATAGAAAAGTATGGTATAAGAATGTAATGATAAAACATTACTATGCAAGATCATGGGAAAATCTAACAGATGAAAAAATTTAAAGCTATAAAAAGAAGCAAATGGTAGAGTCAGAAAGTAGAATGTCAAGATCTTTTGTGGAGACTGGTAATAGATAAATTTCCAGTAAAAAGAAATATGCCATATAAAAAATGATATACGTTTACATTGTCAAGAAGAAGTAACCATGTAACGTGCTTTTAAAAAGTAAGAGTAAAAACATTATGGGGAAAACTATGAAGAATTTTATTTTTAATTTACTTATGTAACATTTGTGCCTGGGGAGAAATGCTTCAGATGCATGTCTTTGGAATGTGGGAGGAAACCAAAGCACCCGGAAGAAACTCATGTGAATGCAGGAGGACATGCAGACTCCACAGAGAAGTCACTCCAGCCAAGAATCGAACCAGAGAACCTCTTGTTGTGAGGCAACAACACTAACTGCTGTACCACTGTGATATTTTGAAGATATAAAAGTGTGGAAAATAAATATGAACGAGTAAATATGAATGTTACAAGAACAGAAGTAAATAACATGTTAAAATATATGTAAATTATTTATGTCATATGGGTTACATGAAATTAAAGAATACATGAAAATTATGTTTAATGGTAAATGGCTTTTAGCAACAGTATTAAGTAAAATAAGATGGTGGTTATGAAAAAGGGAGTAGGGGTTTAATAAGGATGAAAATGTAGGATTGTAAAATAAGTTATGGATATGTTTAAAGAGATTGTACAGAAATTCTTAAATTTATATATTTGTACATATATATATATATATATATATATATATATATATATATATATATATATATATATATATATATATGAATATGTCATTATTTTGAAAATTAAAGTTACTTTTGTATAGAAATAAAAAAGACCCCTATTCTTTTTGATGTGTCAGTTTCTTTTGCATTCACCTGAGTTATCACCAACTCAAACAGATGGGACCTCAGTTTCACATCTTAGGAGAAGGACAATTTACTGAGGAATAGGGCAGTCACCTTATGCTGTGATGAAGTGTTCTCAATCAATTCACCTGGTGTGGGAATAAAACCCACAGTCTTCTGCACCCAAGGTGAGTGGGATACCTCTTGCATGGATAATCAAATCCTCATGTTGAGATGTGTAAGCAATTACTACTTCCGTTTCTCCAAAACATACTGCTAGCACACATACTGCTAGCACTCACCAAGCTGTCAATATTGACGCCCAAGTTACACAGCTATGCCATAATCAAGCAACAAACCTTCCTAAATGGAATAACTCAAGAAATCAGCCTAGAACTCAAAGGCATCCAAGTAGTAACAGATAAACAAGCTCCTTAGTAACCCTTACAAACCCACCGCACTTACAGCACCAGCTATCCCACTTACTACTACTGCTTCCATCTTACAGTCCTTAAAGCTACTGTCAAATTCTATTACGCAACTACATTTTGGCTAAAGATCTGTGCTCTACTTTTGTACTACTTGCATTACTCTTCCACTGTGCGTTTTATATGCTCCCCACGTTTACAAGGCATATAGATGATTACAAATTTAAATTCTAGGCCATTGATGAAAGTAGTTTCACCACAAACCAAAGCAAGTAGATAGAATACAACTGACCACAGATTCCAATAAGGTACAAAGCAGATTTATTACTCTGACGTCTCGGCTGAAAAAGCCTTCAAGGAGTAAAAAACATCTCAAACAAATATGCTTAAATACTGACAATTGTAACAATAAAACAATTAAACAATTAAACAATTTAAATTAACAATCTCCAGTTTAGCTCTTCATTTAACCCATACGGATACAAAGTGTCAAACTTAAAAAATATATAATGCTTCTTTAAACAGAAGCATTTTTTTAAAGTTGTGCATATCATATAATGACACATTTATTTTTTTCCAAAATGGTGCCTTGCAAACCCTCATTATTACTATTATGAAACTGTTGAAAATGAGTTGCAATAGAACTTTCAAATTTCTGATTAAAAATATCTCTTGCATGTTCTAACAATCTAACTTTAAATGCCCTTTTTGTTTCCCCAATGTAAAATAAATTGCAGGGACATTTAAGAGCATATCACAAGAAAATTTATTCCAAGTTTGAAATAAAATATTGTTAATACTAGAAAAACTTGAACTATAAATTTGCAAGCTTTGCATTTGTTACAACAAATTGTACCTGTAGAATATAAACTAAAAGGTATATCAATAGATAGCAAGCAAAATTTGCCTTTAAAAGCTATAAATACTTCTCCCCAGTCTATATGAAACACCAAGATTGGCATTTAACTAGGAAGAGATTTTTAAAGAGCACAAATATTTCCAATGATATTTTACCTGCTCTATCACTGTATAACTAAAACCTCCATAGGTTGTAACGAAATAAATCATATCACTATTGTTGCCAGATTTAAACGGTAATGAAAGATGTCTACCCTTGCTATGATGTCTCATGGCGGAGGCATTACACAATTTATTCCAGCTCTTTTCTAATAAGTTATAACTGTAGCCTCTCTTACCAAACATTCTAACAGTTGTTCTAAGTTCCCATCTAAAATCTTCATTATTATTACATAATCTTGAGATCCTGAGCATTTCACCAAATGGAAGTGATGCAAAAGTATGTGGAGGATGACAACTGTCACCATGATCATACTGGGTACCACAATCAAATTTCCTATGTACAGAAGTAGAAAGTTCAGTACCATTTTTAATATTCACCACCACATCCAAAAAAGGTATACTTGTACCTAATAGAAGACCATCAAATTGTAAGCCAAATCTATTGTTATGTAACATCTCAACAAAATAAGGTACCTTTTCTGAACCACCTTCAGCTATAAAAATTAAATCAATATATCGAAAATATCTTATAACATGGTCACAAAAAAAAATTATTTCTATATGTATATATTCACTTTCAAAAAGACCCATACATAAATTGGCACACATGGGGGCAAAGGCAGCCCCCATTGCTGTACCTTTTTTCTGTCTATACAGATTATTGAATTCAAAAAAATTATGAGTTAGACAAAAACAGACCAGCTCAACTACATATTCCGTCACTGGTGAACTACCCAAGAAAAATCTTAAAGCTTCCCAGGCCAAAATTGTGGCTAAGATTTGTATATCAACAGTAAAAAAGTACATATCATCATTCCATCTAACATCACTTATTTTGGCCAAGAAGTCAAATACATCATGTATATAAGATGGCAAGGCAAAGACTGCAGGTGCTAAATAACTGTGCAAAAAAGAACCCAATTTGTGAGTAAAATATTCACAACCTGCAACTATAGGTCTCCCAGGTGGATTAGTTAAATTTTTATGTATTTTAAGGAGACAGCAAAAGTGGGCCATTCTGCATCCATCTTGTTTAAACTTCTTTTTGACATCCTCATCAGAAAAATAACCCAGCCTATTGCCTTTCTCACTATATTCCACTAAAGCTTGTTGATATATCAACAACTTAATCTGGTCATATGTTTCATTGTCCTCTAAATGCTTCATACACATCTAAATAATGAGCATAATGCATAATGACCAACTTATTTCCCTTATCCGAAGGTTTAAAAATAATCTCACTCATTTTACTTAACTTTTTAAGAGCTTCCCATTCCATAACAGTGAGATTATAACTAACAAGATGTTTATTCCTATTAAAATCAAATAGAGCATCTTCTATCCTG
Source organism: Protopterus annectens (assembly GCF_019279795.1). Classification (NCBI taxonomy): domain Eukaryota; kingdom Metazoa; phylum Chordata; order Ceratodontiformes; family Protopteridae; genus Protopterus; species Protopterus annectens. Next base: position 43,719,737 of record NC_056748.1, on the reverse strand, counting down.
AACTTTAACATATTAGAGCAGTGAACAACTTCTTCATTCAAAAAAGGAGGTAAAAAATTACTAACTGCACAAACATTATGTGTATCTAACTTACAATAAGCATTAGGTAAAATATCAAAGTCACAACTGTAGAAACTTTCAAACGAAGTATTCATACTATCTTCATTATTAGTTACATCATTTTCCATACAAGAATCTTTAAAAAAAATACTTCAAATGCAATTTACTACTAAATTTAAATACACATTTAATATCATGATTCCTGGGAAGCACTGTAGGAATAAACTTTAAACCGCAGTTTAAAACCGCCATTTCACAATCTGAAAAAAACATATCCAGATAGATTAATAACATAACTGTCTTGAAGGTAAAAAATCTTTTACCCCTTTTGTATCCCCTCTGGGGATAAAATTCCCTTTGAAAGTGCTCCTGTTGTTCATGAGTCCATTTTTTACCCCATTTACCTCCCCTGTAGCTGTTACCATTCAGAAAAGTTTGTTGAAAGTGTTCCATTTGTTGTGCAGGGGGTAGGTCAGGGTATTCTTCTTGGATATCCAGCTCTTCTTCTCCCGAAGTAAAGTGACCATCTGAGAATGAAGAATTATACAAATTTGGGCAGTCTCCCTGTCTTTGAAATCTTACATGCTGACGAGCTTTCTTCCGATTGGTTCTAGAGAGAAATGCCTTCCCATTCTCAGTCACGGAGGTCTCGAATTAATTTGTTTTTTTCCTTTCTACAAAATCTGTTTCATAGTTAAGTTTAACATTACTGTTATTTAAAAAATCATCAAGGACATGAGCATATGTCCCTGTAAAAATAGTATTACAAACTTTTTTTGATTTGGTCCATCAATTCAAGTTGCTTTACACCCTGTCTCGATCTAACAGGATATTTACCCACTCCAGCGTACACCTATGTGCTGCTGCTACCCAGCGTTTATGGAATTGCACATTGGCAGCGTTCTGTAGATCAAAGGGCAGAGTTGGATCTTTAAAAACTCTTAGCCATCTCGGTGTAATGTCTAAATCAATGTACTTTTGTAGACCAGACATATTGAAGAAAGTAGAGGTCTCTTTCCATATAAATTTTTCTAGCTGATCAAAAAGAGACTTACTTTCTTCTGGCATAGTTGCCGGTAATTTTCTTCCAACAGTATCAAACGGATTGTGACAATGCTTATTTCTATCCTGCTCCCATTTATCCCATGTATTCATAGCTGGCGAACCATTCACAGCCCCATGGTTTACTTGTAAGTTGCGATCCGGAGCAGAGTTAAGAAAATTATCCAACGATAATTGAGAGCCATCACCAACAGTCTCTCGGAGTACACGTGGCAAATTGTAGTGTGGATCTGTGGTGATTGATGAAAGTAGGTTAGATAAGGTCAAAACTTCCTGGTTCATAAATATAAATAGATAAAATTAATCACATTAAGTGCCTTCATTGCTATGGCTAAGAATGTGAATGAGTGCTTTCTGTTGACAGTCCACAGTCTTAGTGGATAGATCACCACAAGGTTAGAGGGATGGATTCTCTTCAATAAGCAAACGTGGCTAAAGTTTGCTAAAGTGCTCTCAGTGAAAAAAAGAGAAACTCCTTTAGATGCTGAAACATTACCAGACTAATCTGGGGCAAATACTAAACTATCGGGATACTTCCAATTTCCTCTCACAAGAACTTAGTCTGAATCGCTCCTAGAGTCTTCAGGAATCTAGTAAAGCTCCAATGTCAGTTCTGGTGAAACAAGTTCTCAAAGGCAGCAGTTTCCTCTTCCTAATGGGAGCTCACCAAAAGTGGGGTCTTCTACACAGTGTGGATGCTATAGACCCCCCTCCCCACTTTTCATGGGGAAAAAAAGTGGAGAACTTTTCACCTTCCCTCTCAGGCTTTGAAAATAAGGAACAGGGACTGCAAGTTCATTCTTGCTGCACAATTTTCCCAGGACATGAGAAAAAAAGGAAAGCAGGATAGGAAATTGATAGCAAAGTACTTCCAATGGCAACAGCTCCTCTTCCCGATATGAAGAAATTATGCATCCTCACCTAAAGTTGTGCAAGTATGAAAGATGAACCAACTGCACCTGTTTACTGTCTCAAGACATCTGCAACAACTGGAAAGGCTGCAGAAATACCTCACTAAAAGAATCACAGGCCTAAAGCAGATGCCCTACGCTGACCGCCTTACACTCCAGCTATACTCTTGTTGTATATCATCTACTCAGAGGCAATCTCTGCTTAACATACAAGGCCATGTCAAACCCAAAGCTGTTGGACATGCTACACTTAAAGAAATCCCAATCCCTCAGAGCCACATGCTCCAGGGATCTAAACTTTGTCATCACAATAAAACAAAACATGCTGGAGGGATAGGTTCCTGACCCAGAGACTCTCCAGACTCTGGAATAGATTGCCCATACATGTCAAGCAGAGTGCCTCTTTGGCCCTCTTCAAAAGGAACCTTGACGATTGGATGGGAGAAAGGAAATTCACCCCGGGGATCACATCAGTCGCCCTGCTAGACAGGGGTCCACGGAAGTAAATAGTGTGGGAAGAAATAGCCAGGGAATTGTTATGGCTAGGCTTGTATAGGCCCTAGGGCTGATAGCCTAGTACCAACCTATGAACCTATGGATTTCTGTTTGCCATCATGAGGCCTTTCATATGTACATAGCACTAGAAATACTCTGGCTCTCCACAGATGCTTTGGGGAAAGAAATTAAGAAGAAATGAATGAACCTGTTGGAAGTGCAAGCCTCTGCACCAAGCTTCTTGACACAGTTTAAATTGGATTAAAAAATGTAAACTGCAAAACTCACTAACATACATGTAAAGCATTTTTAAGGGAACAACTCCCCCTGCACCCCCAGACATGGGGCTGCCAATCCCTACCCCTGTTGCATATATAAATTAATCCAGACATCTGTGAACCTCACAGCATGGTAAATAAGAGATGCAATCTCAGTAGCAGTAGAATTTCTCCAGTTCTATCTCAAATTCTTGCTGCTCTGTGGATCAGAGTTATGATCCTTAGACTTTCAATACTAGGACTAAGCCCTGGCATATGTGAGAAACAGCAAAAAGAGCCCAACTTGCTTCACACAGTGCCCACACACCTGCCTGCTTCATGCAACAGCATGGCACAGGAGAACTAAATAAAGAAAAGTGATGCAGTCAATCAACTCTGGTAATCTGATTACTTTTCATTGCCTTACAAGTCACTTAAATGTGTTAGGAACTTGGCATAACTGCAGACGTGTGAGTATACCTACTGCTACAGTGCGGATTTTTGGAATTTGTGGCTGTAGCGGCTTAATGGCTGGCCTAACGTCCACAGCTCTACTCCTCTTCCTCTGGGCCCAGCAGACACCTCCACACTCAGATCACAGGGCATCACCCATTGCCAGCTTCTGATTTTCCTTGCCTGGCAAAATGAACCCAAAACAAGTGGTGTCAGAGCACACCCCACCCTGAAAAAGTTACCCCAGTGAATATGGTGTCCAACCAGAAGACCTTCTGAATTGCCACTTCAGGCCTCTTCTAAGCCCAGAGGAGGAGGGGAAGTGTTTCATCTATGAGGTAGACAGCGAGGATGGCAAAGGGTGATGATTAGTGTGCAACGCATCTATATACCCCTAAAAAAAAAGGATGGCATAAGACAACTGGCACATTAACATTATTTATACTCAATCACCTACAATTATGTTACATTTTTCGGCCATATACTTTCTTCACAATACCCACTGCTCTAGGACTGGCCCCATGGGAACACTCTCAGAACTTGCTACCAGAGGATGGCTAGCCTGAGAAGAGAAGTTGCAATAGCATTGCAGTACTGCTCAGGTTATAATGGTTCAAAAAGGAGTGTACAGGAGACCAAACTGCTGCTTCCATTAAAGATTGCGTGTTAAACCATCTCAGGAAACTGGTGGTAGCCACAGTGACTCTCTCAGAATGGGCCCTGCCACTGTCTTGCTATGAAAGGGTCATCCAACAAAGTGCTATCCATTTTGATATGCCCTGCCCTTAACATAAGGGGTGAATAAATGCTCAGATGTCCAGAAACACTTTGTTCTGTCCAGGTAATATCCTACTCACCTATGCATACCAAATGAGTATTAGATTCCTTGTCATCCGAATGCAAAGGAGAAAAAGTACACGACGGAGAACAGCTTGGCTCGGAGACAATTCTGTCACCACCTCAGGCATCAGGCAAGGGCTCACGTTCTTTACAGTGACTTTTATGAGAGACTAGAATGGGACCGCTATATTAGAGGGTCTGCAGCCCCCAAAACAATTTCTAGCATAGGATACTGCTAGCCAGCAGTGCAATTCTCCTCACAGCAAGGTGAGCTTTCCCAACAAGCAATTCAGCTCTACGAGAGTGTGTAGTTTCATTTTGTGCTAGGCAGAGATGACAAACGTGCACCTTCAGTAAAGCATGACAATCTGCTTTACAGGGGTCTGACAGATTAGATGAAGACCTGCAGCACCCAAGCAGAACTTGGGTCCTGGTATCTGCTAATGTACTAGAGGGAAATTTCCCAACAGTCAGGCAAAACTTCCTTGATGTTAGGTTCTCAAGATCATAGCATGTCCTAAAGGGGATAAAGGCTAAATAGGAAAAAGAAACAGTAAGCAAGTAATCACAGGAACCATAAGATACTTGGCCATGAACACCTGACACACGCAACTTTCGGTTATCCCTTTTGAACACGTAATAGTGCTCCTCTAACTCAAGCAAGGCCATGCATAGCTCAGTCTGTGTCTACTCATCCAAGCATCAAAACTAACTTTAATGGTAGGACTTTGTTTTGACCAGTATTTGTAATTTATTCATAGGCTGGGAACCAGTATTTGTAATTTATTCCTAGGCTGGGAACCAGTATTTGTAATTTATTCCTAGGCTGGGAATAGGTCACATTAGGAACTTATCACTCTGGTAAGTCTTGTTTACTTGGTGGTGTAGATTTAGATCCCTAGTTTGAGGGTTTGCCTAGCCACTGGTTTTATGATCTTGGAAATCTTTGGAGCATTTCTAGTAGAGTGATGTGCTTGGATTTGTACAAATCAAAGGTGCCACTGCATGGAATTACTGGTCTATTAAGAGAAGAGTGTAGTGGTCTGAGGACTTCCCTGGATCTTGAGGTTATTCTCCTGGAAATGTACTGCGTTAGCACCTGGAAGCTCCTATGATCACAGCTGTACCCCAAGGCTCTAGCTTGCATGTATCTTGTACTGACACTACCAAACGGATTTAGACTTGTGCTTGAATAGCTTTAAGCTAATTGAACCTGCAAGCCGAACTCCAAGCTTAATACAGATCTTGAGACTTCTTTTTCAAAATGCTGCAAAAGATTCTCCTGTACAATAAAAAAGACATGGTGACACTCTGTTCATCTTCTTCAAATGAGATTCTCCTTTACTATGTGAATTTTCAGAAGTTAGGTGAGAGCACTACTTACATGGAGGAATTAAGATTGCAAGCTTACATTAACCCTGAAGTCCATTACCACAAGGGTGTCTGTAAAAATCCTTCCTAACAAGCTAAAACAAGTCACATAGATAAACCAATCTGTAAAAAACTACAAGAAAACATTGGCCCGGCTATAGTTTTCACTGTACGACTCCTTAAAAACTCTTGTGCTAGAACCTCATGGGATATATGGAAATAAACCCATTAAAGACATTCTGTGTTAAGATATGTGGGTTTTACATACACTGCCCTGTTATTAGACTCAAGAGGGTGTAAAAGGTTGAACTGGAGATCACGGTCAGAAAATTCACGTTTTTATTAAAAACATAAATAAAAATAAAGACTTTGATGAATAATCAGGTTAAAAAAAAAAAAAAAAAAAAAAAAAAAAAGTTATGTACTCACCATAACGTTCCATCTGAGTAGTTCTACTTCATTTGTCTTCAACCTGTGGGTACCGGATCCGAGCCATCAACTTTACAAGCATCTGCTCTGAGCTTCAAGCTCCTCCCCTACCCATAATACAACACCAGTACCTTCCATCCCTCAGAGTTTGCTGCACCCTACACTAAACAACCCGATCCAAACCACCTTACCACACACAATGTGCCATCTATAAACATGCCCATGTGGTAAGGCCAGCGGGAAGGAGGGAGGGACGGTTGAAGATAAATGAAGTAGAACTACTCAGATGGAACATTATGGCGAGTACATAACTTCTTTATCTGAAGTAGTTTACTTAATTTGATCTTTAACCTGTGGGACAGAGTCCCCAGCTACTTAACACCTGGGGGGCCCTCATGGAAGGATATTGCGGAGCACTGCGGAACCAAAGGACGCTCTCCTTCGAGAAGTCAAATCCAATTTATAATGAGAAATAAAAGTATGAGAGGAGGACCAAGTAGCCACAGAACAAATGTAGTCTAAGGATACTCTAGACCAAAAGGCCGCAGAAGTAGTCATGGACCTTGTCGAATGAGCTCTAATCTGACCCGTAGGAGACGAACCTTTATCCTTGTAGACGTGAAGGATGCATATTGAAATCCACCTAGCAATGGTCACCTTGGAAATAGGTTTACCCAAAACGGGTTTAGAAAAGGACACAACTGCTCAGATTTACAAAAAGATTTGGTTGTGTGCAAATAGAAATGTAGCAGTCTATGAACATCCAACAAATGCAACTTGTATTCAGCTTTGTTTGTGAAATTTGGAAAGAAAACAGATAAATTGATAGTCTGACTGATACTGACCGATACTGACCTCGGATGCCACTTTTGGAAGAAAGGAGGGACTGGTGCAAAGAGAAACCCTGTCCTTATGGAAAACCATGTATGGAACCTTGACAGACAAAGCCTGAAGTTCTGAGACCCTCCTAGCCAAGGTGATGGCCACTAGGAAAGCAGTCTTCCAAGACAGAAACTTAAGATCTATGGTTGCTGCAGATTCAAAGGGAGGAGCAACCAGCGCTTGTAGTACCAAAGTAAGGTCCCATGGGGGGACAGGATCTTTGACCGGAGGATGCAGGAGAAAGGTACCTTTGATAAAGGCTTTGCACAATCTGGAAGAGGCCAAAGAAGCAAAGTTCTCACCAACATGAAAATGAGAAATGGCGGCTAGTTTAAACCTTCACTGTAGACTAGCTAGCCCCCTGTTGAAAAATGTTTGCCAAAAAAATCAAGGATAGCCGGAATGGGAGCCATGAAAGGATCTAATGGAAAAACGCTTCCATTTGCTATGACAAATTTTCCTGGTGGACGACTTATGAGCTGCCACCAGAATAGTCCTGACCAAAGAAGACCACTCAGGAGTCCTAGCAATTAAGGGAACTGGAGCAGCCAAGCCATGAGCTTCATACTGTCCAGATTCGGATGAGGGACCCTCGAAGGGTGAGAGATGAGATCCGGAAAAGGATCCAAGGAGCTAAAAGATGAGACCAGAGGAAGGGAAACCATACCTGGTGAGGCCAAAACAGAGCAAAGAGGATCACTTTGCTCCCCAGTCAACGAGCCTACTGCAGGAACTTTGGAATAAGGGATACAGGTGGGTAAGCATAAAGACGACAGGAAGGCCAAGCATGGACTAGAGCATCTCTGCAGGACTCCCCCAGCAGGGGGTTCAGATCGAAGAACTCGCTGTACTTCGCATTGGAAGGAGATGCGAAGAGATCGCAGCAAGGCCGACCCCACTCTAGAAAGATCTGCTCCACTACTGAAGGACTCAGAGACCACTCGTAAGGAGTCGGAATAGTCTGGCTTAGTTTGTCCGCCAGAATTTTGAACCGTCCTGGAATATGCGTTACTACCAGAAAATGACAGGTGGAGATCACCCATTCCCAAATGCTCATGGCCTCACGACAAAGGGGGTAAGATCTGGTCCCTCCCAGTTTGTTGATATACCAGACCACCGACATGTTGTATGACTGAATCGCAGTGGTTCCCAGAGGTAGAAAGGCATGAAGGGCTTGCAACGTTAAAAGGACTGCCCTCATCTCCAGAACATTTATATACAAACTGATCTTGACCAGAGGACCACATGCCTTGAACTGTCCTTCCCAAGTAATGCCCCCCCCCCCCACCCTAGCTGGGAGGCATCTGTGGTCACTGTGGCTTGGGCAGGAGCTGTGACAAAAAGTCATCCTTCCAAGATTTCCAAAGAATGCATCCAGAGAAGGGACGACCTGCAGGCTTTGCTTATGTGCATCAGGTATGAAGATTCAACATAGACCAGTCACCGCTGAAGTCCACCGAAGTATTCGCATGTGTAAGCGATCACATGGTAGAAGTGTGATCGTTGCTGCCATAGAGCCTAGAGCCCTTAAAACACACTCTGCTGAGGGGAGATGAGATTGATAAAGGATAGTGACATGCATCTATAAGCTTCAAATTCTCTCAGAGGTCAGGAAGACACGTCTGTAACGTGTCTATCCATGCTCCTATGTATTCTATAACCTGGACAGGGTTCAGAAGAGATTTGTCTGAGTTGAGTGTAATTCTTAGATGGTGTGCAAGGCGTAGGAAATGGTCTCTGGTCTGGCAAAGCAGACGCTTGGTGGGAACAGTAAGGAGCCAATCGTCCAGGTAAGGGTAGACCTGAATTCCCTGAAGTCTCAGGTGAGCCGCTACCACTGCCATCACTTTGGTGAATACCCTGGGGGCTGTGGTGAAACCAAGGTTCTGGCTTGAAACTAATGATGACTGGCCCCTAGCCGGAAGCGGAGAAACCTCCTGGAGCTTCTGTGCATCTTTGTGATGGTAAGCGTCCTGGAGGTCAAACGAGCACATCCAGTCGCTCTCTTGCAGGTATGGCAGGATGAACTGTAAGGTGACCATCCGGAACTACTCTTTGGCAACTGACAGGTTCAGAGTAGACAGGTCCAGAATGGGCCTCAAGTCCCTCATCTTTTTTGGCACCAAAAAGAACCTGGAGTAGATGCTCGATCCAGACAGATCTAGGGGGATGGGTTTGATGGCTTGTTTCTTTAGCAGCTTGGAAGCCTCTAATGCTGCTGCCTCCCTTTGCGTGGGTGGGATGTCTGGGAGGTGTTTGGAAGGGGTGGGGGGAACCACAAACAGGACTGAATAGCCTCTGGATATTATGTGAGGCACCAAACAGTCTGATAACACAAACTCCCATGCTGTCAGGTGCAATGACAGGCGACCCTCGACTGCCTCCAGAGCAGTCAGGCAACCCCTCAGGGCTGCTGCGCAGGCCTGTCCAAGCAAGGTTTTTGAGACCCAACATTCCTCAGACCCCCTCTGCTTCTAGGGGAAGAAGGGCCCAGAGTGTCCCGGGAATACAGAGACTTCTGGAACCACATCTTCTTTTGCCCTCGCTGATTCTGGGAAAATTAACTTTCAGGGCTCAAAGTGGATTCTGATGGCAGACAGTGTCTTCCAGTCTTTCACTCTGGACCAAGGTGTCATGGATGGTCTTTCCAGAGAGGGAAGAACCGTCATACGGGGCATTCGCAAAAGATGCCTTGAAGGGTTCCGTGAATTAACACGACCTGAGCCAGGTGTTGACGCCTCATGGCAACACCGGACCCAACTGCCCTAGCCGCTCCGTTGGCAGCATGAGAGGAGTCACATGGACATACTAGAAACTGCTGTCAAGGTAACCATCCTCGCGGAGAACGTACGCCTGTCCTCTTGCAACATGGACTGGACTATGGGGGCGACTCAGCCAGTTCCTTAACTAGGTCACACTGTAGTCAAGTAACGTGGGCCAGATAGTTCAGCACCCTTATAGAAAAGGTTGCGGACGCATACACCCAACTTCCCTAAACTATCCATCATCCTAGACTCGCAGTCAAGAGGATGGACCGAGGATCTCTCCTGGGCTAGTTCCCTGCTATCCTAGACTCACGGTCAGGAGGATGGACTGAGGAACTCTCCTGGGATAGTTTCCTCTTGGTGATGGCTGCTACTACCATAGTGTCTACCAGGGACTCTCTATTCCAAGCAGATCTATCCGCAGGGGGGCTTAAAATTTTATCCAGGTGCTTTGGGATTGGTTCCACAATGTCTCGGTCCTTCCAAGCCCACAAGGTGACCAAGTCCACTAAATGGATCAGCAGGGGTGGACACCCAGAAAGTAGACTGGCATGTGCCAAAGGCCTCCAGGCACACCGATTCGTCAGAGGAAGGTTTTGGGGCTGACCAACCTCCCTGCTGGCACAATATTTCCAGGATGTCTCAGAAGGAGACATCCTTGGGAGGTGATCGGGGGGAACCTTCCTCTTCTTCCAAATCAAGTGTCCTCAGTGAGGGACTCCAGAGAGGAGTTAAAGTACCTCCTCTTGCATGTATGCTTGCGAGGAACCTCTCCGGTGGGGCTCTCCAGAGCGGCCTTGCAAACCACCTTTTGTTCCTCAAGGGAAACCACCTGGGACTCCTCGAGCACGGTCCGTCCCTGCAGGAAAATGACGGGAGTCGCACCAAAAGCAGAGGGAATTAGGGTGGAGTCCAAAGATATAGTCAGGGGCCTCGACTCATTGGAGAGGACCCTTTCCACAATGAACGCCGAAGGAGAGCGAGCTTCCTGAGACACTAGTAAAGGGGGCCACTCTCCCAAGATCTGATGCAGGAATCGGAGCCGGGCCTGAAATGGACGGAGGTCCAAGGAGGTGGCCGTTACCCGACAAGGTCGGGGCAGATGGAAAAAACTCCACCCTCTTGGAGCCAACACCCAAACTATGGCTCCGAGAGCCACTCAGACCCGAGCGAGTCAGATCAGACGTGCTCCAGGTAGCTGCCGGCATTGACGAAATGGGTACAGTTGGTGCCAACCCCCTGAATTGGGAACCTCTCAGATCCATGTAATCCGAAACTGGGGGTCGGATCAGAGAAGGAGATATAGGTGTAAAGAAGGGAAGCAAGCTCCCCCCTCCAGAGGGAGAGGGGGCCGGCAAGACTCCCATTTGAATTTGTGTGCAAATAAATCTTTGCATCATTTTATCCATGTCAGCTTCTGAAAGACTGTAGGTAGACCGCGACAAAGCTACGGACTCCGACCTGACGGGTCGGAGAACTGAAGCCCTAGAAGAAGGCCTAGGCTCCTCCGGCTCAGGTGAAAACCTAGGAGATCAGAGCTGAGGGGAGTCAGGTCGATGCCTAGTCTGAAGTTTAGGGGAGGCCCGGCCAGAGCAGAATGGTCCTGGGACCTCTTCCTCTTGTCAACCTTGTGCTCTCTTTCTCTCTGCCCTTTCTATGCTCTCCTTCCACAGGCCTAGTGGCAGGAGGCGTCGTCCCAGCCTGAGAGGGAGAGGAAGTGAGGGTGGGAGCCAAAAGAGAGGCAGTCACAGACGTGACCAAAGCAGAACTGGAGGCAGCAGTCCCTATAGAAGGCAGAAGGCCCTTCATCATATATTTATCCCTACGGTCTTTAAGGGCTCGTGGGTTAAAACCCGTGGAAATACTGCAGTCAATCGAGAGATGAGCAACACCCATGCAAAGAACACAGAGTGTTGGCTGTCGACAGGCAACAAGTTTGTGGCCACACACTGCATCTTTTAAAAACTTTTGGCTGATCAGCCAAAACCACAATCAAAGAAAATACAAAAGACATGCATTACTCACAACACACTCAGAAGCACAAACACACTGAAAGCTTGGGTGGGGGGGGACTAACTACAGAACTACCTAGAACAAGAAAACCATGTACAACTCTATGCACCAGCAAGGGGGAGGAAGGGAAAAGACCTACTCTACCAACAGACACACTAGAACTATCAAAAAGAGAACCAAAAAACTTCAACGTTTCTACTCACGACCTGGAGCTCAGGGATCACGATGCATTGTAAAGCCGTGGCAAACGAGATCTGGGGGATGGAAGGTAGTGGTGGTGTATTATGGGGAGGAGCTTTAAGCTCAGAGCAGATGCTTGTGAAGTTGCTGGCTCGGATCTGATATAGATCTGGTACCCACAGGTTGAAGATCAAATGAAGTAAACTACTTCAGATCAGTCCCTTTTACTCTAAGTAATAGGTGCGATGATGAAGCTTCCTTAGTTTTAGCACCCTGGTTATGGATATTTCAGAGTTCAGTCCAAGGTCTCTGCTGGCTTTGAGCCTAATCTGTCATTCAAGTTCTCGCTTCAAGTAATCATTCATTGGTCCTTGGAACTCTTCTTTTTCGATCCTGTCCAGGATGTGACAGAGAAACCTATGTCTGTGGCATATCCTGAGGTGCTTGACTAAAGCGTTGTTTCGATTTTGGTATTTGATATCATGCAGGTGTTGGGCTATTCATTTTTTTTTTTTTTTTTTTTTTTATAATTTGTTCAGGGTTTTTCCAACATAGAAAGATGCACACTTGGAGCATTGAGCTTGGTAAACCATGCATTGTGTGTGGCAGTTCCTGTAGAACTTGCTGTGGAACGTCTTCTTTGTATTCAGGCAGGTGAATTGGTTGTGGTTACAGTAGCCATGTTTGTTGCATGAGAATGTTCCTGGTCGATTTCTCAGGAGTGGGTCATAATCTGCTTCCATTCTCAAGAATGTTTTAGATTCCGTTTTCTCCTGATACTGAATTTGGGGATATCCAGCAAAAAACTGCTGATGGATGGATTGTTGCTGATAATAGACCAGATTTCCATAATGAGATTTTTCGGTGTGTAAATATCAGTGGAAAAGGTCAAGGTCATATAGAGTTCCTTGAGGGGGTCTTTCAGCTTTCTCCTCCTTGGCTCTTCCAAGCCAGTGAATTTGGGGTCAGAGTGCTTGCTTTTGATGGGGGTCCAGGATGTTCTTGGAAGAGTTTTATGTTGTACCCCCTTTCTAAGAAATCTTTTTCAAGATTGATAATGTTGACCATAAATTCTCTGAGCTCCTTGGAAACACTGGTCAATCGTAGGCCCTGGGATTTGATGACATTCGTTTTTTGTAAGAAAGGGATGCTTGCTGGACCTATGAAGCAAAAGATTGTCCCTTGTGGGTTTTTGAAAGAGATTGTTTGTGAGCTCATCTGTCTCTGCCGCTTTGGATATTGTTAAGTCCAGAAAAATGGCTTTGCTTTTGTCATAACTGCTGGTGAAATTGAGAAAATCTTTGGATTTTCCAATGTAGTAGCCTCTCTTCCGTGCTGTCACAAATTACAGATATATTGTCTATATAGCTGTAGTAACAGCACATCTTTTTGTAGTAGGGGGGAGTTGTAGATATGGTCCCTCTCCCATTTTCCCAGGGCTGTGTTGGCCAGGCTGGGTGCCATGGCTGCGGCCATAGCTATCCTTTTTCTTTGTCTGAAGCATTTTCTATTGAACTGAAAATAATTATTGCATAAAAAGATTAGCAGTAGCCTGTTCACTGTTTCTATTTCATATCTATGGGTCGTGCCAGTTCCTTCTAGAGCTTCAGTAACTGCCCCTATACAGTACTCATGGGGTAGTACTGTGTAGAGAGCCTCCACGTCAATGGTGACTAAAATGGATTCTTTTTTTACCTTGATGTTTCGATTTTTCTGAGTTAGCTAACATTTCCTAACATGGTGGAAACATGATCACTTGGCGAGTGAGTGAGCGAGTGCCAGATAAGTATCCAGGTCTACATGATAGGTACTTATAATCTACGAGCAAGTTTTTTTGTAAATGCTAGTATACTCCAGTTCCCCCCATACACCATGTATGTAAATAGTCAAATCCTTGTTGAAGTGGTTTTGAATAAATAGATGAACAAATACTGGTGCCCAGCTTGCAGTAATAAAGTTTGGTTAACCACAATTTTGGGATATTGACTTGGATGTCTGCAAAACAAATGCAGAACGACTGAATCATGTGGTACCTACTAGTTATAATTGTATACTCCAAAATGGTTCCAGCAACGTTCACTACTTGGGAGCTGTTAAGACAGCCAATCTGCAATCCAAAAGACAATATATGGACTTAAGCTTACCTACTTTTTCTAGAATACCAGAGAGGATAATGTCAAAAGCCCTGACCAAGTCAAGAGGAGTAATGCACACTGAGTGACCACTGTCCATGGCCTCTGTAACCTTTTAAATCAGCTTATTAGGTTCAGGAGATGACCAATCCTTTACAAAACTAAACTGACTGGAGTCTAGATCAGATAAGCTGTTTACATCCACATAAATTCGTTCTGCTATGACATTTTAATAGCTTTGTATACAAGGTTGTTGGGCTGGTAATTACCCCAGGTCACAGAAGGTCCTCCCTTCTGTAAAGGGCTCACCAGGTATCAAACTCAAAACTTGCAGTTAGGCAGAAGTTAAAACAGTTTAAAACAGAGGCCCGGACAGTACATACCTTTTGATACAGAGAATGTAGCCTGGTACATTGTCTTATCCCAAGAAATAATTTAAAGCTTCAGACAGGGATTCTGACACTTGTTTCATTGTGATTTCACAGGGAACTACATTTTTATGGATAGTGGGAGTAGCAATGTGGCCAAGTGTGGTTGAGTCAGCAGTGCATTTAAGACAACAGCAATATCTTTGGGATCAAAATATATGACACAAGTGCAATGCAGTGTTAAGACATCATTCCTCAATGTCTTGATATAAATAAATGCAGATTTGTAGTTTATTTTGACATCTGTAGCAACCTTAATCTTCTACTCCAGTTTACCTTTCCTACTGGTACTCTTGGGATAGGGAGACGAGGATTTCTAACAACTTTATTTTTCTTCTTTTATTATACAGTTGTAGGGAGTTCCACCAAAATCGCATTATTATTCCTGAATTTACCATTATATTTATGACAAATGGGCAGTGATATTTTAGGTAGTTGTTAAGGTGCTGGTAAAAGGTCAGAGAGGTGAATGTGGCACCTCTGTCATCTAGGTCTATTTGTGGGAGATTGTTGGGAATTTCACCTAGGTATCTACAAGCTCAAGTTGGATTACCCTGGAGAAGTCCCTAGAGATGGCCTAATTTAGAGACTGCATTGACAGGATTTATTTATTTTAATTTACAGATGTTTCCTAACCGGGTTAGTTCATCTGAGCAGAAGCCCATTTTCAGCAGAGACCCGAGGAGAAAAGCTCCAAAGCAGGTACAATTTAAAACCACGGTATCAACAGTATCAATATACAAAAAAGTAGTTCAAGTTACAAAACGAATTACACAAAAAAATTAGAGAGTAAAAAGAGAAAACCTGAGCCCAGACAATACAATGAAGAGAGTAACAAAATTATCAACTCATTTCTATTTAATAAAGTAGGAAGAGTGTAGCATGAACGAAAGACAAAAGAGGGGAGAAAGTGGTGAAAATGTGAGGAGGAATAGCCTTTGCTGGAGACAATACGTTAGTGAAGAACGCTATTCCAAGGAGGTAGCGAGGTAGGAGCCAGCACTACAGTTGTGTTGGGTCATTACAATGGCAAGTCCAGGATGAATAGAAGAGGTCTCTTAGGGCGGATTTAAAGACATTGGGGTTAATGAAAGTTCTGACATATACAGGTAACTTATCCCAGGCTGAGGCTACAGAATGACTACAGAAAAGTTTACCGATATTAGTATTGCATTTACTGAATTGTAATTGGTGCTGTAGTGAACTACGAAGTGCACGGTTTGGGAGGTATGGCTGGAGAGTGGAGTGGGAAGTGTCAACAGGATGATGGTGTGTGTAAAACTGAATGAGCTAGGGTCAGTGGGGGGAGAATAAGTAGGTGCTGAAATTCAAGCCAGTGCAGTTTTTTTAGGGCTATACAGTGATGAGTGCAATAATGCAAGTTAGCGGCAAATCTAGCAACTTTGTTATATGTATATTCTAATTTAGTCATGAGATTAGTTTGGAGGGGTGTGTATAAGGGGGCAACAGACTAAAGTTGGTAGTAGGAGGGCTTGTGCTAGGGAGAGTCTGGAGGAATTTTGTGTGTCTATATAAGAGGCCTAATTTTTGGTGTTTTTTTTATGCTTTGCTGAATATGTAGATCAAACCCAAGGGTGGTCCTCAATTATGACACCAAAGGAGTTTAGTGTGGGTTTCGGTAGAGATTATTGTATTATTTAGGGAAGAGATAGAAAAGGTGCCTTTGTGATGTTGCATGTGTTTTGGAAGGAATAAAAGAAGTTTTGCTTTAAGTATATGTTGGTTAGAGTTAAGCCAGTTTTTAATAGAGTGAAGAGATTCCTGGCCAAGTATATGGAGGTGAGTAGTATCTTCAGAGCAGGAGAAGATTGTGGAATCAGCATAATGAATGAGAGTTGAGAAGGGACAAGTGGAGTGAAGGTCACTGATGAAGACGTTAAATAGTAAGGGTCCAAGTATTAGTCTTGGGGTACCCCAGTATGGGCAGAAAGGAGGAGAGGTTAGATTGCCATTTCACAGCTTGGTGTCTGTTACAACACAGCTAGAGAACTAGGAGAGAGTAGAGAGTTTGAGAGATGCTAGCTTAGCTAGGACTATACTATGAAAGACAGTGTCGAAGGCTTTGCAGAGATCAAGAAAAAAGCAGGAGACAAGCAAGTTATCACAAGAGCTTAAAACCTCAGCTTTGGCCAGCTAAGATCTAGCTGTATTCAACTGGACGTATAAGAGAATTTAAGTACCTTTTATCTGCACTTTTTTCAAATAATACAGTATTTTAATTGATTTATTTGTGTTGCATTGAATATTAACTGAACTGGAAGTTTTGAGACTGTTTTTTCAGTTAGTTCCCCACCCAACCTCTGTGTTTTTGTTTTGGTGTTAATCTTGGCGGCTTTGAAACTGCCCGCCCCTCTTGTAAATTTGTGTTTGGATACTCCTTCTGGGCCCATCTCATTTGCTCACTCAGCTGAGTGCAGTGAGATCATATTTTGATTTCAGGCACTCCTACTGTGTACAAAGAGAGCATCTGGGAAAGAAAAGAAAAAAAAAGAAAAAAAATGTAAGCTTGTTTCCTGCCTTTCCTGTAAGTGGTCTAGACCGTTTGTAGGCTTCTGAGCCCCCAAGCCTTTCTGTGTTGGAGGGAAGCCTTCTAGCTTAATTTTGTTTCTTAGAACTAGCCAGTTTTCTAGTTTCAGCACTCAAATCTGTTTCTTTGAACTCAGCACTTGTTCAGAACTCGTAAGCACTAAAACTGCAAATTACTACAGCACTCAACTTTCCTCACTGGTCTAGAGGAAAGCAGTTTTTAGTACTTAATAAGCACCTATTCAGGCATGTCTAAGGGTCAACTTCCGGTGATTTCTCCTGTCTACCTGATGAATCTTGGCATCGTGGGGCAATGCAGCAATTGCCTCATGTACACAGACAACAGTCTCCTCCTACCACCTAACACTACAACCTGTGAGAGATGCACTTATATAGCCAACCTGGAAGCAAAGGTCTCTTCACCCAAGACTGGACTAGACAGTCAAGAGGAGAAAGTAAACACTTGCACCACACCACACATCACACAGTCCCTCAAAACCTACACCACCAAAACACACACATAGAAACACAAACACACACCTACATTCGCGGAGGCTCTCAATAAAAACCTGTCCAAACATCAGGGACCTCCAAAGCAGAAACGCAAGCAAACCCCACCCCCCCAACACAACCCAAATGACACAGACCACAAACTCAGTGCGACACTCAACCACAGCCCATAAGGCATAACAATGTACCCAACACTCTAGTCATAGGTAACTCTACAGTCAGGCACACTGATGTTCCACTCATAGGTTCATAGGTAGGTACTAGGTTATTGGCCCTAGGGCCTATACAAGCCTAGCCAAAAAGGTACCCTGGCTTTCGCCACCCAAGAAAATTATTTTCCTGTGCCCCTGTCAAGCAGAACCACAGAAATGATCCCTGGGGTGAATTTCCTATTACCCATTCAATCATCAAAATTTTTCTTGAAGAGTGCTAATGAGGAGCTCTGTTTGACATAGATAGGTAGTCTGTTCCAGAGTACTGGAAGTCTCTGGGACATAAATCTATCCCTCCAGCATATTCTGTTTATTGTGGTGACCAGGTTTAGGTCCCTAGAGCGTGTAGCTCAGAGGGATTGGGACTTCTTCAAGTGGAGCATGTCCAAAAGCTCTGTGTTTGACATAGCTTTATATGTTAGGCAGAGATTGCCACTGAGTAGGTGATATCCGAGGGAGTAAAGCTGGAGTTTTTGAGACGGTCTGCGCAAGGCATCTATATGAGGCCAGTAATCCTCTTTGTGAGGTATTTTTGCGGCCTTTCCAGTTGTTGTAGATGTCTTGTGAGGTACATACCAAAAGGGGCGTTGTACTCTATAATTGCTCTAATGAGTGATGAGTAGAGGGGAACACAGACCTCTTTTTCTAGATGAGAAACCTTTTGTGATGAGGTGTACCACATAGGGTTTCCTGATCACTGTGGCGATGTGATTATCAAAGGAGAGACGACTGTCCACCTGTGTCCCATCCCAAGGTCTCTTATCACACTTTTGGTGTTAAGTAGACTACCGCCTATGTGGTAGTTCATGGGTACAGAGTTTTTACCAAAGGGGATGACAATGCACATTTTGGCATTGAGCTTGAGACCATGTCTTTGACACCAGGCATCTGTATCAGTGAGGCCCTTTTGTACGATGTCCACATCGTTAGGAGTTTCGATTATGGCTCCTAGTTTGCAGTCATCTGCGAATTTAGTTAGCCAAAGATCTTCTTTGTTAGCCTATACTTCAGAGAAGTAGATACCAAACAGGAGAGGACCCAGGACTGTACCCTGTGGTACTCCACTTATCATTGGTCTGAAGTCTGATTTGGAGTCTGCTACTTTCAGTGTGGGTTCTGTCAGTAAGCCAGTTGGCAACCCATATTGTGACATGGGATTTATACCTAGTTTAGTGAGTTTATCTATAATTCCAGAGTGGGGGATGGTGTCGAACGCCTTGGCAAGATCTAGATAAGCTGTGTGAACCACCTTACCCTCATCTATGGCTTTGGTGACTACTTCAAAGAAGTCTATCAGGTTTAGGAGACATGATCTGTCTTTTACAAACCCAAACTGTGTGGGGGTCCAGTGTTTGGAGATCTCCAATGTCTTTAAGAGTTCCATGATGATACGTTCCATGGCCTGGCAGACAAGGCTCGTCAGGCAAATGGGGTGGTAGTTCCCGGGATCTGTTGTGGCCCCTCCCCTTTGTGGTGTGGGATAACTGTCACGGTGCGCCATTCAATGGGCACAAAGCCTGAGGTGAGGCTATGATTGAACATGGTACTTAGGTGGGGTTCCAGTTCATTCTGTAGTTCATGTAGAAGACAGCCTGGGATGTTGTCAGGTCCCATGGATGCTGTCTTCTTGGCTTTGGAGAGTGAGATTTTTACCTGTGCAGCCGTGATTACAGGAACTTTGCATTCTTCTGGTATAAAGATGGGTCCATTAGGGGGTGAGAGGGGGGTAAAGTTAGCACTGAACCTATCTGCCAGGATGTTGGTAATATCAGTTGGTTCTGTACATTTAGTGTCATTGCGCTGTAACTCAGAGCAGATCCGAGTGTTGCCATTGAGATTTTTGACAAAGCTATAGAATGTTTTGTGGCTGTCATTAGAATCAGTGGCAATTTCGTTTTCATAACTATGAACCACAAAGGAGATGAAGAGCGAAAAAAACGCAACTAAAAACCAACCAAGTTTCTCTCTAGAGAAGTCAAATAAGGGTCCAAAGACTTGAAACAACGAAGTTGAATAAAACGACTTTAATAACACACCAGTCTAACGCTGTACTCCAAAAAACTGCGTTTTCGAATATCTTCGTCAGAACCAAAAACATACATCCTACTACATACCAAAGGCTCTCCTTTTATAACCATCATAATGAACCAATTAATGCAATAAAACAATAGAACAATAATCCAATTAAACAATTAAACAGTAACTTGATGTCATTGCCCACAGTTTACTTATCCTAAAAAAGACAGATTTTAAGTAAATTTGGTTCATAGAATACTTGTATAAAAAACATTATTTTAAAAAACATTGTTTTTAAAAAAACTAATAAGAATTTGATGCATTGAATTTGTGTGAAATTAAATATACATACCAAACAATTTAATACAAAAAAAGGAATGAACCATCTAAAAATAAAGTTATTATTAAAATGACTATTACATTGAGCACCATCTAGTGGACAAAGATGGTATTGTAACTCATAATTTGGCTGCCCTTAGTTTGAGTACAGGGAGAAGAGAAATCATGTCATTGAGACCAGGGTTTGTGTTGGCCTCCAGTATAATCTGCCAGCAAAGTTCCTTGTATTCCAGCTTAGTTTCCCACATACCACCCCTAACTTCTTTGGGAACCACTTCCAAAGCAAAAAAGAGGAAAGAGGCTTGTTGGCATGTCTGGGTATGTCGAAATAATGCATCGTTTCCATTACATTTTCTAATTTCATAAAGGTGTTCGTAAATTCTAGACTTTAACTTCAGATTTAACTTTAGATTCCTACGTTATAAAACGGACCATTACAAGAGAATGGGATAGGTTTAAACAGTTTACTGATTTGGAACACATACACAAGGAACCTTTAAGGTTTACATACAGGAAAGATTTTAATTTTAAGAACATGTTTGAATTTGGGGGTAGTTTGAACCACAAATCTAGAATGGGTAAGGTTGGGACATTCAAGTGTGGTTCTTGTACGCAATGTCAGTACATTGCCAATATTACCATTATTCATCTTCCCAGCAGGGACAGGCAGATTGTTGCTAACACATACTCTAATTGCAACACCTGTGGTGTTGTATACATCGCTACTTGCCAATTCTGTCATCCCTTTTATGTGGGAAAGACAGAAAGGAAGTTAAAGTCTAGAATTTACGAACACCTTTATGAAATTAGAAAATGTAACGGAAACTATGCATTATTTCGACATACCCAGACATGCCAACAAGCCTCTTTCCTCTTTTTTGTTTTGGAAGTGGTTCCCAAAGAAGTTAGGGGTGGTATGTGGGAAACTAAGCTGGAATACAAGGAACTTTACTGGCAGATTATACTGGAGGCAAACACAAATCCTGATCTCAATGACATGATTTCTCTTCTCCCTGTACTCAAACTAAGGGCAGCCAAATTATGAGTTACAATACCATCTTTGTCCACTAGATGGTGCTCAATGTAATAGTCATTTTAATAATAGGTTCATAGGTTCATTCTAGGCTATCTGCCCTAGGGCATTTATAAGCCTAGCCAGAATGTGTTTGGCTTTCGCCACCCATTTTAAATTTATTTTGCTATGCCCTTTTTCGAGGTTAGTATACTGTGCCTCTGTCTAACAGTGACACAGAAGTGATACCCGGGGTAAACCTACGATCTCCCATCCACTCATCAAGATTCCTCTTGAAGAGAGTCAATGAGGGACTCTGCCTAACCTGGACTGGGAATTTATTCCAGAGTGAAGGGAGCCTCTGGGTTATGAATCTGTCCCTCCAGCATGTCCTATTTATTTCAGTGCTGAGGTTCAAGTCCCTCGAGCGCATAGTTCGATGGGATTTGGATTTTCTGAGGTGCAGCATGTCCATTAATTCCGGGTTGGACATGGCTTTATACGTCAGGCACAGATCGCCTCTGAGCAGGCGGTATGCCACTGAGTAGAGCTGGAGTTTCTTTAACCGGGCAGCATATGACATCTGTTTGAGCCCTTTGATCCTCTTGGTGAGGTACTTTTGGGGTCTTTCCAGTTGCTGCAAGTGTCTGGTAAGGTACATCCCAAAAGGGGCATTGTACTCAATTATGGGCCTGATGAGGGATGAGTAAAGAGGCACGATGACGTCCCCTGATCTAGATGTGAATCCCTTCATGATTAGGTGGGCTATATAACATGTTTTTCTAACCACTTTAGCCACGTGGTTGTCAAATGAGAGATTGCTATCAACTTGGGTCCCCAGGTCCCGAATTACTTCTTCTGTACTTAATGGATTACCACCTATGTGGTAATTTGTGGGCACTTTGTTTTTGCCAAAGGGGATGACTATACACTTTTTGGCATTTAGCTTGAGGCCATGCGTCTGGCACCAGTTGTCTGTTTCTATGAGGCCCTTTTTGAGGATGCTTGTGTCAGCTGGAGAGTCGATTATGGCGCCCAGTTTGCAGTCATCTGCGAACTTGGTCAGCCACAGTCCTTCCGTGTTGGCCTGTACCTCCGAGAAATATATACCGAACAAGAGAGGTCCCAGGACTGAGCCTTGTGGGACACCACTTGTAACTGGTTTGGAGTCTGACATGGCTCCAGCAATTCTAACAATGTGGGTTCTGTCCTTGAGCCAGTTTGCAATCCATCTAGTGACATAGGGGTTTATATTTAAGCTGGTGAGCTTATCTATAATGCCCGAGTGGGGTATTGTATCGAAGGCTTTTGTGAGGTCCAGGTAGGCTGTGTGGACCACCTTCCCCTCGTCAATGGCCTTGGTGACTGTTTCAAAGAAATCAACCAGGTTTAAGAGACAGGATCTGCCCTTAAAGCCGAACTGGGTAGGATCCAGTGTTTGTAGGTCCCCAATATCTTTATTTCTGAGGTCCATGATGATCCTTTCCATAGCTTTGCAGACTAAGCTAGTCAGGATTATGGGGCAATAGTTCCCAGGATCCGTTGAGGCACCACCTTTATGGAGAGGGACCACTGTTGCTGTACGCCACTCTGGGCACATATCCTATAGTAAGGCTGAGATTGAACAGTAGTTTTATGTTTGGGTTTAGCTCTTCTTGGAGTTCATGTAGGATGCAGCCCGGGACACCGTCTGGTCCCATTGATGCTGTGTTTTTTGCTTTGGAGAGGGCGGCTCTTACCTGAGCATCTGAGATGTCAGGGGGGCAGCACTCTGCTGGGATAGATATTTGCCCATTTGGTGGTGGTGGGGGGTAGTTTGCACTGAACCTGTCAGCTAGGATGTTGGCAATGTCTGTGGGTTTGGTGTATTTTTTGTCATTTTGGACTAATTCTGAGCATATCTGGGAATTACCACCCAGGTTCCTAACATAACTAAAGAAAGCCTTGTGATTATCCTTAGTGTCCTGTGCAATTTTTCTCTCGAAGCTGGCCTTAGACAATTTTATGTGTGCCCGTAGTTTTTTGCTAATACTGATCAGTGATGCATTCCCTTTTTGGGATTTTGCTCTATCATTTAATAGCTTCCTCCTTCTATTGTATAGTTTGTTTATGGCTGGGGTCCACCAGACAGGAAGTCTGCCTTTGGAGGATTGGGTCTTGGTTTTATTTCGGATCGCATGATCCATGCATTCCTGAAGGTGTTCATAGAATGCGTTTATAAAGGATTCTGCGGTCTGGGCCGTATTTTCCACAGGCCCGGGGGCTTTGAAGGATTCCACCTCAGTTTTGAGGAGTGTGAAATTTGCTTTAGAGAAGTTTTTCACTGTGGTTTTCTGGGCAGGGGGTGGGGTCGGGATGTGAATATCCAGTGAGATTAGTTTATGGTCTGATCTTACCAGTGAGGGATACACTTCTGGTCTGGAGCATAGAGTCCCCATGTTGGTGATGATCAGGTCCAGTAGGTTTTCCTCTCTTGTGGGAGTGGTAACAAGTTTTTCCATAGCATTTGAGTTTATAAATTCTAGGAACCTTTGGGCTAGGGTGTTGGAGCTAGAGTAATGCGCCCAGTCTATGTTTGGGTAGTTGAAGTCGCCCAATATAACGGTGTCTGGAGAGACCTTCATATTTTCCAGTGTTCTCAGGAAGGCCGAGTGGGGTTCCTGGGTTTGGGAGGGTGGTCTGTAGCAGGTTATAAACTGGAAGGCAGTTTTACCCACTGTTAGTTGCACATGGATAGCCTCTGATGCTTCGTGCTTTGCCACCAACCTGGAGGTGTGGGTATCTTTGATGAATATCGATACTCCCCCTCCTTTTGTGGTTCGGTCCAAGTTTTGGGGCCGAAAAGCATGGTAGGAGGTATAACCTGGTAGTGCTGGGGTGCTCTCGGGAGCCCTGAACCAGGTTTCTGTTACTGCACAGATATCGATGTTCTCCATGCTAAGGAGAGTTTCGAGTGCGTGCATCTTGAGGTTTAGACTTCTGGCGTGGAGTAGCATTACTCTTAGTTTCTTATCCCTTGTGATACCTATGGAGGTGGGTTTGTCTTTTGAGCCTTGCCTAAAAAAGGCACTATAGGGGTAGCAAGAGCCTTTGCCAATATCTGAAAGCCCAGGGGTGACGGGTGCAAGCCGTCCCTAGCGAAGCATCGTGGCTTGTCGAGCATATCATCCCAAGCTGACAGGCACTGGATCCCCTTTGAATGACACCAGTACTTAAGCTAATTGTTGAAATTGATCATCTTGTCTTCATATTGTGGCATCAATCTTGGTGAGGGTAAGATGCTACTCAAGGTCAGGGTCATACCGGCCTGGGCTACATGCTTAGAGAGCTCCTTTATGTCACTCTTCATGTAGTCCAGGGAGGTACGTCTCAGGTCATTCACACCAGCATGGACAATGACAGTCATATTTGTACTTGCCTTGGGAGTGACCAGAGTGCTTGTGTTATGTGGCGGATCCTAGCGCCCGACAGGCTGCTCACCGTGACCCTCTCCTTGTTCAGCCTGGTGAGCGGGACGTCAGTGTGCCTGACGATAGTCACCTATTACAAGTGTATCAGGTGTGTTGTTTACTCTTAAGGGTTGTGACTGTTCGGCACACTGGCTTTGTGAGATATGTGTTGCACGTGTTTTGTTTTGGGGTAGCGGCTGCTTGGGTGTCTGCTTTGGAGGTCTCTGCTGCTTCGGCAGATATTTATTTAGAGCCTCCGAGTATGTTTTTGTGTGATTATGTGTTTGGTTTGCTGTCGTGGTAGGTCTATGTGAGACTGGAATTGTAGTGAGTGTGGTTTCCTTCTCCTCCTGACTGGTTATGCCAGTACTGAGTTGAGAGAGCTTAGCCTCCAGTTTGGCTATATGGTTGCATCTCTCACATGTGTTGGAATTTGTTGGGAGGAGGAGAGGGTTGTCTGTGTACATGAGGCAGTTGTAACATTGCCTCAAGATTCCCAGATTCACCAGCTGGACAGGAGAGGAGACTGACAACTGACCTTTGGACATGCTAGAATAATATTGGGAATTCCTTAATTGAAAACCAGGGCCAGTGGGGAGTGAGGGTGTAGTGCTTTTAATTTTTAGTGCTGACTTTTACATAATTGCTTTAGTGAGCAAGTGCCAGGTAACTTAAGTGCAATGTGTTACAGGTAACTTAAATGCAAAAACAACAAACAGTAACTTTCTTTCAAGTGAAACAAGGAAATAAGTACAGTAAGCAATGCAGATATCACTAGTGATCCACAGAAGCGCTGAGAAGCCGCGTATTAGGTGGAAATAGCGTTCCAGGGAAATAACAGGCAAACAAACAAGCATATAAACAAAGCTAGATTTAGCAGGCCTGGATCTAGTCTATGCTACAGCAAACAAGGTGTACCAATTTCAGTAAGATACAGTTCAAATATTCAGGCACTATAAACCTTTAACCAGAAATTCCCAGCTCAGAAGGGCAGAGTCCAGCCTCTTCTCCCACAAGATTAAGACCACAAACCTTCTTAATGTAAAATAACTGGCCTGAAGCCCAAGTGCTTAAACCAGAACTAATACACTTTAAGAACAACAGACACTGGGCTCTCAATCAGCAGTTCTCAACTTAGAAGGATGAAAGCTACCTGCCCTGCCACCACAGTGCATGCCACAAACCTTCCTAATGTAAAACAACTGGTCTGAAGCCCAAGTGCTTAATCCAAAAGACTTAGAATGATAGCTACACTTTAATCAAGTTACTACCAAGCAGTAATAAATATAATTGAATACTTTAGAGAATGCCTGGATTAGTGCTCAAGTTACACAAACAAAGCTAGATCCAGCAGGCCCGAATCCAGTCTATGCCACAGCAAACAAGGCGCACCAACTTCAGTAAGAAGCAGTTCAGATATGCATGCACTATAAGCCTTCAACCAGAAATTCCCAGCTCAGAAGGGCAAAGTCCAGCCTCTCCTCCCACAAGAGTGCAGACCACGAACCCTCTTAATGTAAAATAACTGGCCTGAAAGCCCAAGTGCTTAAACCAGAATTAATACACTTTTAGAATAACAGACACTGAGCCCTCAATCAGCAGTTCCCAACCTAGAAGGATGTAAGCTACCTGTTCTGCCACTACAGTGCAGACCACAAACCCTCTCAGTGCAAAACAACTGGTCCGAAGCCCAAGTGTTTAAACCAAAAGGCTTAGAATGAGTTACACCAAGCAGTAATAAATACAATTGAGTACTTTTAAGATGATGCAAAAGTAAAAAAGTAGGTAGAAACACAAGTACAGTAAAAGCAGATGAAAATTTTTTTTTTTTTTTTTTCTCTGAACAAGTGCCGAGATCAAAGAAACAGATTTGAGTGCTGAAACTAGAAAACTGGCTACTTATAAGAAAAAAAAAACTAAGCTAGAAGGCTTCCCTTCAACACAGAAGGGCTTGGGGGCTCAGAAGCCTACAAATAGTCTATACATCTTAACAGGAAAGGCAGGAAACAAGCTTACATTTTTTTTTTTTTTTTTTTTTCGGTTTCCCAGATGCTCTCTTTGTACACAGTAGGAGTGCCTGAAATCAGAATATGATCTCACTGCACTCAATTGAGTGAGCAAATGAGATGGGCCCAGAAGGAGTATCCAAACACAAATTTACAAGAGGGGCGGGCAGTTGCAAGGCCACTAAGATTAACACCAAAACAAAAACAGGGAGGGTGGGTGAGTAACTGAAGAGCAGAGTGAAAACTTCCAGTTCAGTTAATATTCCTTCCACACAGTTAAAATCAATTTAAATACTGTATTTTTTTGAAAAAAAAAAAAAGAGCAGATAAAGGTACTTAAATTCTCTTATACGTCCAGTTTAATACAGCAAGTTCTTAGCTGGCCAAAGCTGAGGTTTTTAAGCAGAAAATATTAACTTTTATTTTTAGATGGTTCATTCCTTTTTTTGTATTAAATTGTTTGGTATTTACATTTAATTTCACACAAATTCAATGCATCAAATTCTTTAGTTTTTTAAAATAATGTTTTTTATATAAGTATTCTATGAACCAAATGTACTTAAAATCTGTCTTTTTTTAGGATAAGTAAAGTGTGGGCAATGACATCAAGTTACTGTTTAATTGGATTATTGTTTTATTGCATTAATTGGTTCATTATGATGGTTATAAAAGGAGAGCATTTGGTATGTAGTAGGATGTACGTTTTTGGTTCTGACGAAGATATTCGAAAACGCAGTTTTTTTGGAGTACAGCGTTAGACTGGTGTGTTACTAAAGTCGTTTTATTCAACTTCGTTGTTTCAAGTCTTTGGACCCTTATTTGGCTTCTCTAGAGCGAAACTTGGTTGGTTATTGTTTTCATAACTAGCTTTGGAGGATTTTGAGGGATCTCAGCTTCTTACTGAGGCTGACCAGGGAGTTCCTCCAATCGTGGGATTTTACTGTTTTTTTGCAACAGTTTCTTTCTTCTGTTGTAGAGTTTGTTTATGGCAGAAGACCATCAGATTGGCTTCCTTTTTTTGGAGGATAGCATGATCCATGCACTTGTGTAAGTGCTTATAAAGTGCATTTGTGTAGGATTCAGCAGTCGTACCTCTACTGTCCATCTGCATGGGTGTCGTGAAGTTTGCTACTTCTGTCTTAAGAAGCGTGAAGTTTGCTACTTCTGTCTTAAGAAGCGTGAAGTTGGCTTTGGAGAAATGTTTTACGGTTGTTTTCCTAATGGGGGGTGGGAGCGGGATGTGGATGTCTAGGGTGATTAGCTTGTGGTCGGATCTGACCAACGAGGAGCTGACCTCTGGTGTGGAGCACCGGCCACCCATCTTGGTGATGACCAGGTCTATGATATTGCTGCCCCTGGTGGGGGTGTGGATAAGTTGATCCAAGGCGTTGGAATTGATGATTTCCAGAAAACGTCGAGCAAAAGAGTTGGTACACGAGTAGTTTTCCCAGTTAAATGGTAGGGTAGTTGAAATCACCCATTATTAGAGTGTTGGGTTGTACCTTAATATTTTCCAGTGCATCACGAAAAGAGGAGTGGGAATCCTGGGGCATGGTGGGGGGTCTGTAGCAAGCTACAATCTGGATTGCGGTTTTGCCCAGAGTTAGTTGAACTTGGATAATCTCGGATGCATTATGCTGAGCAACTAGCTTGGAGGTGTGGATATCCTTAATGAATATGGACATGCCTCCACTTTTAGTGTTTCGGTCCGGGTTTGGTGGCCGAAAGGTGTGGTATGAATTATAGCCTGGTAATGCAGGGGTGAGCTTTGAACCAGGTCTCTGTCACTGCACAGATGTATGGAGTGCCTCGAGTGAGTGCATTTTGAGGTTTAGACTTCTAGCATGGAGTAGCATTACCTTCAGATTTTGCTTGCTTGTACCTGTTACGGTGGTAAATTTGTCATTTGAACCTTGCCTAAAAAAGGCACTACAGGGGTGGCAAGAGCCTTTGCCAGTATCCGGAATCCCAAGGGCGACAGGTGCAGGCCATCTCTGGCAAAGCAGCTTGGTCTGTCGATCATGTCATCCCAGGCAGACAGATACTGGATTCCTTTAGAATGACACCAGAAGCTTAGCCAATTGTTAAAGTCAATCATTTTGTCCTTGTACTGTGGCGTCATTCTGGGTGATGGCAGGATGCTACTCAGGGCTAGGGTCATACCGGCCTGGGCTACAAGATCGGAGAGCTCCTCCATGTCTTTTCATGTAGTCCAGAAGGTACATCTCAGGTCATTCACACCAACATGGACAATGACAGTCATATTTGTACTTGTTGTGGAGTGACCAGAGTGCGTGCGTTGTGGCAGATCCTGGCACCTGACAGGCAGCTGACAGTAACGTTTTTCCTTGTTTAGCCTGGTGAGTGGATCATCGAGTCACCTATGACAAGAGTGTTGGTACGTTATGCCTTATGGGCTGTAGTTGAGTGGCACACTGAGTATGTGGGCTATGTCATTTGGGTTGTGTTGGGGGGGTGGAGGTTGCTTGCATTTCTGCTTTGGAGGTCTCTGTTTGGGCAGATTTGTACTGAGAGCCTCTGCGAATGTAGGTGTGTGTTGTGTGTGTGTGTTTTGGTGGTGTAGGTTTTGGGGGACTATGTGATGAGTGTGGTGCGGTGCAAGTGTTTATCTTCTCCTCTCGACTGTCTAGGCCAATCTTTGGTGAAGAGAGCTTTGCTTCCAGTTTGGCTATACAAGTGCATCTCTCACAGGTCGTAGTGTTGGGTGGTAGGAGGAGAGGGTTGTCTGTGTACATGAGGCAATTGCTGCATTGTCCAAAGATGCCCAGATTCATCAGGTAGACAGGAGAAAACACTGGGAGCTGACCTTTAGACATGCCTGAATAGGTGCTTATTTATTAAGTACTAAAAACTGTTTTCCTCTAGACAAGTGAGGAAAGTTGAGTGCTGTAGTAATTTGTAACTTATTTAGTGCTTACAATGAGTTCTGAACAAGTGCTGAGATCAAAGAAACAGATGAGTGCTAAAACTAAAAAGCTGGCTAGTTGCAATGGAAATTTTGAAGAACAGAATTTATGGTGCCAGGAATAGTTTAACCCCAGTTAAGTGTGTGTGTGTGTGTGTGTGTGTGTGTGTGTGTGTGTGTGTGTGTGGGGGCGGCTTAGGAGCTCACAAACAGTCCTGGACACGGCAAATCCGTATCTGACCTGCCACAGGAAAGGGGGGAAGCAAGCTTAGAATTTTTTTTTCCAGTAAAGTGGAAATGGAGAAAGATGGAACAGAAGTTAATTCAACGTTAAGAATCTGAGTAGGTTGGCCTTCACAAATGTTCTCTATTAGATTGAGTGAACTAATGACACTAGACTGAGAGGAGTGTCACAGATCAAATCTATAGTATGGGTGGGCAACTGCAAAGCCACCAACTATAAGAACACACAACACTAGGGAGGGTGGCTGAGAAAAATTACAGTTCCTAGCTGTAGCCACTAAATGAAAGTTTTAAACAGATCAAGGAGCAGACTCGAGAATGCTTTTAACTGTAAACAGACAAAAATGCACAGAAAAGCTCAGATAGAGCACCCACAAACAGAAAATACAACTCTCAGTATGAAAAAGCAGTTTACAGTTAAGTAATGTTAAAACAGTATAAAACAGTACATAAATGCAGTGAAACAATAAAAAAAAGCTTTATAGCAGTGCAAACTGTAGTAGATCAACTGTATAGCACAATTATAAGCGTTTCAGAAGTGCAGTTCAGTGAAATAAGTGTAAGAAATAACTTATCCTGCTCTTAGAATCTTAAGGAATTTCCACTTATGCAATGCAATCCAGAGCCTGACAATACAAGCCTAAACCAGGCTAAACAAAGAGAAAGTTACTGTAAGCTGCCTGTCAGGTGTCAGGATCTGCCACATAATGCACGCACTCAGGTCACTACGCAACAAGTACAAATGACACTGTCATTGCCCATGTTGGTGTGAATGACCTGAGACGTACCTCCCTGGACTACATGAAAAGAGACATGGAGGAGCTCTCTGATCTTGTAGCCCAGGCAGATATGCCCTGAGTAGCATCCTGCCGTCACCTAGAATGATACCACAGTATCAGGACAAAATGATAGACTTCAACAATTGGCTAAGCTTCTGGTGTCATTATAAGGGGATCCAGTATTTGTCTGCCTGGGACGACATGATCGACAGACCATGATGCTTTGTCAGAGATGGCCTGCACCTGTTGCCCATGGGATTCCGGATACTGGCAAAGGCTGTCACCCCTATAGTGCCTTTTTTAGGCAAGGTTCAAATGACAAATTCACCACAGTAATAGGTACAAGCAAGCAAAATCTGAGGGTAATGCTACTCAATGCTAGAAGTCTAAACCTCAAAATGCACTCACTCAAGGCACTCCTTAAAATGGAGAACAGACATCTGTGCAGTGACAGAGACCTGGTTCAAAGCTCCAGAGAGCACCCCTGCATTACCAGGCTATAATTCATACCACACCTTTCGGCCACCTAACCCGGAACGAAGCACTAAAGGTGGAGGCGTGTCCATATTCATTAAGAATATCCACACCTCCAGGCTAGTTGTACAGCATAATGCATCAGAGATTATCCAAGTGCAAATAACTCTGGGCAAGACCGCAATCCAAATTGTAGCTTGCTACAGACCCCCCCACCATGCCCCAGGATTCCCACTCCCACACCCTAATAATGGGCGATTTCAACTACCCCACCATTAACTAGGAAAACTACTCATGTACCAACTCTTTTGCTCAACGTTTTCTGGAATTCAAAAATTCCAACGCCTTGGATCAACTTATTCACACCCCCACCAGGGGCAGCAATATCTTAGACCTGGTCATTACCAACACGGGCAACCGGTGTTCCACACCAGAGGTCAATTCCTCATTAGTGAGATCTGACCACAAGCTAATCATCCTAGACATCCACATCCCGCCCCCACCCCCAATTAGGGAAACCACCGTAAAAAAACTTCTCCAAAGCCAACTTCACACTTCTTATGACAGAAGTGGCAAACTTCATGACACCCATGCTGACAGACAATAGAGGTACGACTGCTGAATCCTACAAAAATGCACTTTATAAGCACTTACATGAGTGCATGGATCATGCTATCCCTAATAGAACCAAGATGCTATCCTCCAAAAAAAAAAAAAGGAAGCCAATCTGGTGGTCTTCTGCCATAAACAAATTCTACAACAGAAGAAAGAAACTGTTGCAAAAAAAAAAAAAAAAAAAGGGGGGGGAGTAGAATCCCATGACTGGAAGAACTCCCTGGTCAACCTCAGTAAGAAGCTGAGATCCCTCATAAAATCCTTCACAGCTAGTTACGAAAACAAAATTGCCACTGACTCTAAAGGCAACCACAAAGCATTCTATAGCTATGTCAAGAATCTCAATGGCAAACTTCAGATCTGCTCAGAGTTACAGCACAATGGCACTAAATATACAGAACAAACTGATATTGCTGACATCCTGGCTGACAGGTTCAGTGCAAACTTTACCCCCCTCTCACCCCCTAGAGGGCCCATCTCTATACCAGAAAAATGCAGAGTTTCTGTAATCATGGCTGCACAGGTAAAAAAAAAAAAAAACACACTCTCCAAAGCCAAGAACACAGCATCCATGGGACCTGACAATATCCCAGGCTGCGTTCTACACGAACTACAGAATGAACTGGCACCCTAAGTACCATGTTCAATCATAGCCTCACCTCAGGCTGTGTGCCCACTGAATGGCACACCGCAACGGTTATGACACTCCACAAAGGGAGAGCTACGAATGACCCCGGGAACTACCGCCCCATTAGCCTGACGAGCCTGGTCTGCAAGGCCATGGAACGTATCATCATGGAACTCAAACAAAGACATTGGTAATCTCCAAACTCTGGACCCTACCCAGTTCAGATTTGTAAAAGGCAGATCATGTCTCCTAAACCTGATTGACGTCTTTGAAGCAGTCACCAAAGCCATAGATGAGGGTAAGGTGGGTCACACAGCTTATCTAGATCTCACTAAGGCTTTCAACACCACCCCCCCACTCTGGAATTATAGATAAGATCACTAAACTAGGTATAAATCCCTATGTCACAAGATGGGTTGCCAACTGGCTCACGGACAAAACCCACACTGTGAAAGTAGCAGACTCCAAATCCAACTTCAGACCAGTGGAGTACCACAGGGTTCAGTTCTGGGTCCTCTCCTGTTTGGTATCTACTTCTCTGAAGTACAGGCTAACACAGAAGGTATTTGGCTAACAAAGTTTGCAGATGACTGCAAACTAGGAGCCATAAAAATCGAAACTTCTAACGATGTGGACATACTATAAAAGGGCCTCACTGAGACAGATGCCTGGTGTCAAAGCCATGGCCTGAAGCTCAATGCCAAATCATCCCCTTTGGTAAAAGCTCTGTACCCATGAACTACCACATAGCTGGTAGTCTACTTAACGCCAAAAATGTGATTAGACCTATTATAGAGTACAACGCCCCTTTTGGTATGTATCTCACAAGACATTTACAAAAATTGGAAAGGCCACAGAAATACCTCACAAAGAGGATTACTGGCCTCAGACAGATGCCATATGCAGACAGTCTCAAAAATCTCCAGCTTTACTCAG
The DNA here is from genome assembly GCF_019279795.1 of Protopterus annectens. NCBI lineage: Eukaryota > Metazoa > Chordata > Ceratodontiformes > Protopteridae > Protopterus > Protopterus annectens. The sequence goes on along the minus strand of NC_056748.1, from coordinate 43,686,767 downwards.
TCGCATATCGCCTACTCAGAGGTGATCTCTGCCTAACATACAAAGCCATGTCAAACCCAGAGCTGTTGGACATGCTCCACTTAAAGAAATCCCAATCCCTCCAAGCTACACGCTCTAAGGACCTAAACTTTGTCACCACAATAAACAGAACATGCTGGAGGGATAGACTCCTGTCCCAGAGACTTCCCACACTCTGGAACAGATTACCTATCCATGGCAAACATAGCTCCTCATTAGCACTCTTCAAGAAAAGTCTTGATGATTGGATGGGAAATAGGAAATTCACCCCAGGGATCACTTCTGTGGCTCTGCTCAACAGGGGCACAGGAAAATAATTTTCTTGGGTGGCGAAAGCCACGTTACATTTTTGGCTAGGCTTATATAGGCCCTAGGGCAAATAGCCTAGTACCTGCCTATGAACCTATATGGCTATTGTGTTAGTAAAGGATGTCAGGGCAGTAGTAGTAGTACTGTGTTTAGGGTGAAAGCCACGCTGTGTGGGGGTTAGAAGGTTTTCTTTAAAAAGGTAATCAAGGAGTTGTTGGTGAATGTACTTTTCTAGGATTTTTTGATAGTGATGATAGTATAGCAATGGGTCTAAAACTAGAAGGGTCTGTATTGCTTCCACCTTTACGTAAAGGAATGACAGAAGTTTTTCCAGATGTTGGGGATATTTTCCATTAATCAAAATGGAGATTGGGAGAGCAATGGAATTAGCATTTTTTTTTTTAGAAAATTGGGAACGTAGGTTATCTGCTGTTGGTGAACAAATTTTAAGTTTGGAGAGAAGGGGACTTGATATAAGCTGTGGGGACAGGTCTAAGTGTAAAATTAGAAGAATGGATAGTGGTAGGGGGTAAGGGTGTTGCTATATTGTTTTTTTGTAAGATTATGGACAGGGTTAATGAAGAGGGAATTTAAAAATGCAGCAGTTTCAGAAGCAGAGCTATTAGGGCAGGGGTTTGGGGGTACTGGGATATAACAATTTATTTAGAAGCAGAGCTATTAGGGCAGGGGTTTGGGGGTGCTGGGGAGCTGGGATAATTTACATTTTGCCAGAATTCTTGCGGATTGGAGCGTGGGTTGAGTGGATTGTTGAAATAGTTTTGTTTGTCCGAGATATTTCTTTTGCAAATGTTACGCAACTCTCTGTACTTTGGAGATCAGTAGGACATTTTGACTTGTTCCATGTTTTCTAAGCACAATCATGCCGATTCATGAGGGTTCTGGTGGCTCGTGTTAGTCAGGAGGCAGAGAGAGAGTTTTGAGTCCTATTTTCCTTCATGAAGCTAGGGAATCAAGTGTGTTAAGAAAAATGTTGTTAATGGCAAGAACTGCATCAGCTTAAATATAAACCCCTACGTCACTAGATGGGTTGCAAACTGGCTCAAGGACAGAACCCACATGGTTAGAATTGCTGGAGCCATGTCAGACTCCAAACCAGTTACAAGTGGCGTCCCACAAGGCTCAGTCCTGGGACCTCTCTTGTTTGGTATATATTTCTCGGAGGTACAGACCAACACGGAAGGACTGTGGCTGACCAAGTTCGCAGATGACTGCAAACTGGGCGCCATAATCGACTCTCCAGCCGACACAAACATCCTCCAAAAGGGCCTCATAGAAACAGACAACTGGTGCCAGAGCCATGGCCTCAAGCTAAACACCAAAAAGTGTATAGTCATCCCCTTTGGCAAAAACAAAGTGCCCACAAATTACCACATAGGTGGTAATCCATTAAGTACAGAAGAAATTAGGGACCTGGGGACCCAGGTTGATAGCACTCTCTCATTTGACAACCACGTGGCCAAAGTGGTTAGAAAAACATTTTATATAGCCCACCTAATCATGAAGGGATTCACATCTAGATCAGGGGAGGTCATCGTGCCTCTTTACTCATCCCGCATCAGGCCCATAATTGAGTACAATGCCCCTTTTGGGATGTACCTTACCAGACGCCTGCAGCAACTGGAAAGACCCCAAAAGTACCTAGAGAGGATCAAAGGGCTCAGATGCCATATGCTGCCCGGTTAAAGAAACTCCAGCTCTACTCAGTGGCATACCGCCTGCTCAGAGGCGATCTGTGCCTGACGTATAAAGCCATGTCCAACCCGGAATTAATGGACAAGCTGCACCTCAGAAAACCCAAATCCCATCGAGCTACGCGCTCGAGAGACTTGAACCTCAGCACTGAAATAAATAGGACATGCTGGAGGGACAGATTCATAACCCAGAGGCTCCCTTCACTCTGGAATAAAATCCCAGTCCAGGTTAGGCAGAGTCCCTCATTGACTCTCTTCAAGAGGAATCTTGATGAGTGGATGGGAGATGGTCTAACAGTGACACAGAAGTGATACCCGGGGTAAACCTACAGAGGCACAGTATATTAACCTCGAAAAAGGGCATAGCAAAATTAATTTAAAATGGGTGGCGAAAGCCAAACACACTCCGGCTAGGCTTATAAATGCTCTAGGGCAGATAGGTTCATAGGTTCATACTAGGCTATCTAGAGGGAGATTGTAGAGGAAGGACCAGTTATAAGACGACAGGAGGTTACTGAACATTTTAGTACTGTATTCAGGAAATGATTAAGGATTTGATTGTGGGTGCATTTTTCTAAGATTTTTGCAAGGGGGAAAGGATGGCTATGGGATGCAAGTTCTTTAGAGGGTATGCCTTTGCGGAGGTATTCAGTTCAATATTCAGTATTCAGGATGACTTATTTGTGGTCAAATTTAAAACACGCCGACAGTCAAGTACTTTTCTTGTTGGGGTTGACTACGGATTAAATTTAGTAAAGACATGCAGGGGAAATATACTGGCTCTGTCTTTACTAAATTTAATAGTGGGGGGAACCAATGCCGCTTCAGCAAGATTGAAGTTATCAACTGACCTGCCCCTCTACCTTCTGTAACACCCTGGGGTCAAGGGTATAGGAAGGAAAGTGCAGGCACATAGACATGCTTTGCAGAAGACATCTTCTGCCTAGGTCCCTACTGTTGGTAACCTGGTAAAGTAGTTGGTTTTCTGGGGAAGAAAAAATTTCTACTTCTGTGAACTAAAACCAGAAATGCATCCCTGTTCAACATCCATTCTTTGGGGTCCGTTTTTGTCCTGTTCAGCTGGTCTGCCAACACATTCACCTGTGATGCGATGCCCTGAGAGTAAGGCCCGACTCTTGATTCAGTTCCTGTACTTGTGCTGCTAGCCTGCACAAAGGGTAGGAAGGAGTACCTCTCCCCAACTACATTTGACCTACTACTCCAACAATGTGACTGGACATCACTTAAATACCTACATCTAGACCTGGGTGCTCAGTACTTGAACGATACCTTCCTTAAAACACAACCTCGCTCCCACTAGGAAACCATGCTCTAAAGCCAAGCACCTCCCTTGGCTAACCAGACACCAACTACTTAAACACAGAGATAGAGAATGGTCAGCCTACCAGATCACCAGAGATAAAGAAACCCTCTTAGCTTATCAACAACTATAGAATGTAGCTAAAACAAATAATTAAAAAAAAAAAAAAGGGCAAACTTGTTTCCAAACCTGTCAACAGAAACACCTAAATAACCACCAAAAATTCAGGCAAAGTATTAACTATCTCTTCAGCCCTGGTCGTACCCCAACCCCACCACCACCTCAAACAACTCTAACCCTATTGCAACTAAAATCAACTCTCAATTTATACACACCATAACCTCCGTACTAGGCAAATCAGCCAATTACTGTACTCCAGCTAATCCCAAACCCTTCACTTTTACACCCATACAACTAGTTATATAAAAACCCTCCTAACCAAGCTTAAACCCTGCTGTCTTGCAGCTGACCAACTTCCTAATGAATTTCTAAAAATTGCTGCTTCCACTTTTGCCTACCCACATCTATCTTGATTAAGCTTTCTACTGCAGAACAATATGTCCCACTTATCTGGAAAATATCACGACAAAGGCAGACCCTCTAAAGAACCAACTTCCGACCCATAGCCATCATTTCTCCCCCTTACAAAAATGCATCCACAATCAACTCCTTTACCACTTCTTAGTCACAACCTGCTATCCAGTTCTCAAGATGGCTTTAGACCCCAGCATAGTACCAGCACTGCCCTCACCAGTACCATTCATCATCTCTTAAATGAAGGTCAGCTTGTCTCATCCATCTTTCTCAATATGTCCAAAGCCTTTGTCACCATTTCCCACCAAATACTACTCAAACTCTCATCTTATGGCCTCAGTTCATCATCTCTGTCCTGGTACCATAGCTTCCAATCGACAGCAGGCTACTAAATGAGAGAACAGTCTTTCTCCCCTACTCCCCATCTCGGTTGGTGTACCCCATGGTTCCATACTTGGTCCGCTCCTCTTTACCATATTTACAAACAACCGTAGTTCAGCAACTCGACTAGCCTCCACTGGCCAGTATGCCCATGATGCTTCACTTATTTGCTCAGCCACCCCACCCCAGGAACTTCAAACAAATAAAAATGCAAACTTTTTTCTGGGATATAGGAAAAATACCTCTCTGAACATCAACTCATACAAAACCAAAATAGTTTTCAGAAACAAACTATCGAAACCATGCCAGTCCCATCTCACAATCCTCTTCAAAACAGAACCACCATAAAACCCACAACCAGACTAAACTTCTAGGTGTCACAATTGATGATAAATATGTTTCATCAAATTTTAGATTCTCTGACAAATCAAAGTCTGTATCAAACGTGGTACCCTGAACCAGGCCAAACCATATCTTACTCAAAGCGCCAGGTTGGCCATTGCTCTCCCTCCCCTACAGATCTCTCATTCACAAACCTGCAAAAGGCTGACCTCAATAACCTAGAATCCTGCTACAACAAAATTGCCAAGTTTGCCACTAATCATCCACACAGGACCTCCCACTGCTCAGTTATCTCCCAGCTCAACTGACTACAATTCCCTAACCTTTTATCTCTCAATCAACTTACCATGGCCCACAAAAAGAGAGTCCACCAATCCAGCAACTGCCCTGCTCTGTCCAACCTAGTATCAATTTCAGGTCCCTCAGCTCTTCTGACAAACTTATGCTAAAAGGTCACCCACTCCCGCAAATATCATGGCAACTCCCTCGCTTCTTACAAAATAGCCAAACTTTGGAACACTCTTCCTCAACCCAATCACAAAAAATCCTATCTAGCTAGTAACTGGCTTTGCTCCTGCCATACTCCTGACTAATTCTTCTTCGCTCCATTATTGTATCACTCCTTTCTACTCCTCCTAATTCTACCCCTGATCCTGCCGCCATTTCTAGCATTCCAAGCATTCCCATTTTTCACTTCATCTCTGTGCTGAATTGCTTATATGATACAGCTTCATTCCGCTTCTCTGATGAACATGGGTTCATATATGCTATGCTCAAACTGTATATGTAATTGCAACTGACTTGGTGTCTCTAATATTCACTTCTACTACTCTGATCTGCACTGTGTATGTATATGACATTATATATATATATATATATATATATAGGCACACTTATTTACACTTCTACTTGTACATTATTATTATTGTTAATATTGTTACCATTTTTGGAGCTATTCTCCATGGGCCTCCGCTAATAACGGGCTCCTGGCCAAGTTGGACATTACTCTGTTAACAAATGTAATAAATAAATAAATAAAAAATGGTTTATTGATGTATCACATCCTTGTGGCACTGCCTGCTGCTGGAATGTGCAATGTTCTCTGCTGCCAAAAAGACCTGTACGATGTTCTCCATTGCTATCATTGTCTTTATGGTGAAGAGTCTTCTCTTGAAGGCCCTGTCCAAAGTCAATTGGATTCTAAGGTCTTCCATGTGCATGGAAGATGAATCCAAACAGTCCTTGATGAAGGTCTAAAATCCAAGAACTAGACTAAAGTGTACCCACAAGGTGAGACAAATGGGGTTCATCCACAATGGGGATTCTTTTCTTATACTCCACTGATAGTGGAATGCAGCATGGTAGGAATGGCTTTAATAGCACCGTCTGTTTCTTGGATACAATCGTAACATCCTCACGGGCAGTCTTGCCAGAGGGATCATCAAAATGTAAGGAGCCAAAGGAGATCTAGTTCTACTTGAAGTTTGTCTTGGAATATTGGGACAGAAAAAAAAAACTTCAAAATGGAGGAAGACTCTTCTGCCGTGTCTAGCACTGCCCCTAGAAAAAAAACAGCACATATCTTGAGAGTGAAAGACAAAATTTTCAGCGATATGGGGAGCATCCCAGTGAGTGGAAACAATTCAGGGTAAAGACCAGAGCTTTATGTATCTCCTGAAGGGACGCTGATTGAATGAGGTTGTTGCCAGTTACAGGTAAATGCAAATGTCCTTAATCTTGCAAAATCTATATATTGCAAAGACCCTAGACGGAGCAGACAAACCAAAGGGTTATAAGGTTGTGGAACCCCTGCTTCAAAATGGTAACTTAACTTGTGGGAGGGTGTAGAAACAGAAGGGTCGGCAAGAGCATCACTTTGCAACTTTCAGAAACTGAGAGAGGCCCATTTTGGACTGCCATTGGGTTTTAGTACAACAGTTAAGGTGTCTGACTCAGAGACAAAGGTACTGTGTTAGACTTCTGTGGTGTCCGACTCACACAGACATAAAGGTACAGTGTTAAACTTCTGTGGTGGCACTTGTGTTAAGGACTGCGTCCTCTGGACTGCATAACTATAAAAGGTAGGGGGTTCTAATCTCACAGCAGTCAACTGTGTGCTTGCATGCTCCTGTATGGTGTTTTGCAAATATGACCTTAAGTACTAACGGCCTCAACACAGCAGTAGCCTGGAATTAATTGCATTGTCAGTGGCATAACAGCACATTCACCTTTGGTGCAAAAGGCTGTGGGTTCTATTCCCACACCAGGTAGCTTAATTGTTGACACTGTAGTGTAGCATAACAGTGGGGGCTGCACTCCTGAGGATACTATCCTTTGAGAGGAGATGTTAAACCAAGGTCCAGTCTGCTTTACCAAGAATGATGCCATGTTACCAACAGAAAATGATTGATTTTAACAGCTGGCTTGGCTTCTAATGTCAGTCCAAGGCGGTTACAATACATGACAGCATGGGAGGACATGATTGACAGACCACTCTGCTTTGTCAGGGATGGTCTGCACTTTTCCCCACCAGGCTTTCAGATATTGACAATTACCTTTTTCACCTTCATAGTGCCCTTTTTAGGCAATGCCAGACCTGATAAACCTGCCAAATTAACTGAATCTATGAAGGAATATCTGAAGGTGGTACTGCTCAGTGCTAAAAGCCTTAACAGGAAACTCCACTCCCTGCAAGCCTTCTTTTCCCTGGAGTGTAGAAATCTGTACAGTAATGAAGACAAAGTTTAAAGTCACTGACAGTACCACAGCAGTGCAAGGTTACAATGCCTTTCACACCTTTAGACCAGCTAACTGCACAGGAGGGGAACTAAATGTGGAGGAGTCTCCGTGTACATTAAAACCTACCTCACATCTAAACTAGTTAAAGTGTATGACTTGCTGGAACTTACATGTGCAACTCACCACAAACAAAGGTGTCATACCACATCCTTGCAACCTATAGGTCCCCCCTCCATGTTCCAGGAAACCCATACTACCTATCTCAATTTACTAGAGTCCCTCACTGTTCAACCCAATACGATATTCATGGGGGGTCTCAGCTACTCCTCTATGTATTGGTAATCCTACACAACTGATAATGCACAAGTCCAGCGATTCCTAAACTTTGCCCATACGAACATCCTGGTGCAGTTGGTCCATTCTCCTACCAGGGGTACAAACATACTTGACCTTATACTCGCGAACATTGGGGGGGGGGGATCCTGCCCTTATCTGACCAGTGTACAATGCTCCCTTTAGTTGCTGCATATTTCTGGTCAAGTACGTACTAGTGTGATCTCAGAGGTTCCCGACAAAAAGAATACAAGGTGCAATAAACTTAAAACCATTTCCCTCTAATCAGTCTCTATGCCTGACTTGCAAGGAATCTACAAACCACATACTTCTGAATTTCGTACATACTCATAAGTCAGAGAGTACCAGAAATAGAAAGTTTAGGGACCTGAATTTTGTCTATGACAAACGAACACTCTGGAGAGACAGCTGTGTCCCAGAGACTGCCCCTCCTATGGAACAGGCTTCCTATCCATGTGACGCCGAGTTTGTCTATTTCCCAGTTTAAGTGCAACCTAGACCAGTGGATGGGGAATACAAAATTTACACCAGCCTTAGCACTCATGTCCCTTATGGACAGAGGTAGCTTAGAAGTGCCTGGCCCACAATGTCCTATTTGGATACAGGACATTATTCTTCCAGGAAAAAGTACAGTTGTGTACACTTGCCATAAATGTAGATGTTAGAGTGTATTCACTGTTGCCGTCATCACACTTGGGTTATCCTGCCAGGGGTAGCCCTCAATCGGCCTGAATACCAGAGGCTTAGTATTTCTGCGTCTGTTGCCGTCACTTCAGGACTGACATCACGTTGTCAAGGGTATAAAAACAGACAGCCGACGCCATTACATCAGCTTTTCTTGCCCCAAATGTCAGGAGCCCCCAATAGGGAGCTAAGTTATGGTGGAAAAAACACCACCAGTAAAAAAACAAATACCAGCAGCCCTGTAAGGGGCTAGAAAGAGAGATGGAGAAAGAGAGAGACATGGGGGCTGGAGGGTGGGAAACCAGGACTGCAACAGTGAATACACTCGAACATCTACATTTATGGTAAGTGTACACAACTGTACTATGTTCTTAGCGTTTCACTGTTGCAGTCATCACACTTGGGTTGATTCCCAAAGCTGAAGAAAGGGTGGAGGCAGTCAAGAAGAGTTTGGGCTGGGTAGTATGCCCTGCAGGACTGCTGTTGGAAAGCCTGCCCTGGATTTGGAAAAGATAGGCAGGTGCTAATGCTTGGTGAAGGTATGAACAGAACTCCACAGCTCCAAAATGTCCCTGGTAGGGACTCCTTGGAGAAAGGCTCTAGAGGTTGAAGTTGCCCTAGTGGAATGCGTTCTGAACCCCTGAGGGGGGTGGTTTCCCATGGTGTTTGTAACAAAAAAGGATACAGTGTGCTATCCATTTGGAGATTGTTTGTTTTGATATGTAACCTTGCCTTCTGCCCCTGGTGCAAAGCTGACTAGTAACTGGTCAGATTTTCTGAAGGGCTTAATCCTATCCAGGTAGGATCTGAGTTCTCTGTGCACATCTAAGGAATGCAGGATCCTTTCCCCCTTATTTTGAGGATTAGGGAAAAAGGTGGGCAAATGGATAGATTGGTTGAGAGCCACACTGGACATCACTTTAGGAATAAAAGTAGGGCTAGTCCTGAGGGAGACCCTGTCAGCATGAAAAATAATGAAGGGTTCCACAGCCATAAGTGCTTGTAGCTCAGACACTCTTCTAGCTGAAGTGATGGCCAGAAGCAAGGCTGTTTTCCAAGAGAGGAATTTTAACTCTGCTGACACTGCAGGCTTAAAAGGGGGGTAGTGTGAGTTTTTCCAACACAAAATTAAGGTCCCAAGCAGGGGTGGGGGCTCTTCCTGAGAGTGGCCAACACCACAAGGCCACCAGGAACTGTTTGGATGACAGGATGAGAGAAGAGGTGGCTCAGTGCTGCAATGAGCAGAGATGGCAGAGGCATGGATCTTAATGGAAGAGAAGGACAGGCCTCTGTGGAGTAGGTCTGCTAGGTAATCCAGGATGAGAGGTAAGGAGGGTTTGTGCTGTATCAGCTCCTTTAGAGTGAATCCAGGTAAAGTACCTTTTCCACGTATCAGCATAAGATTTCCTTGTACTGTGTTGTCTGGCTTCACGTATGACATCCAGTAACTGCTTGCTTAGGCTGGCCACTGGAGAAGAATTCAAGGAATAAGCCAGGCTGCAAGGTTTAGTGTCTGCAATTGCAGATGCAAGATCTGTTCCACCTGCTGAGTCAGGAGGGTTGGGATCTGAGGTAGGTGCCATGGTGGCACCGAAGACTGACTGCGCAGTAGTGGGTACCAGTGTTGGCATGACCAGTCTGGGGAAATCAGGATTGCCCTTGGTCTTTCCTGCCTTATCCTGAGTAATACTCATGTAAGAAGAGGCAGAGGGGGAAGTGCACAGATGGAGACGTTTGCCCACTGGAAGGGCAGAGCATCCACTTTCCAGGCTTTGCGTGAGGTAACCTTGCACAGAATTTGCTGAGCTGATGGTTGTAGGGGAAGCAAATAGGTCCACCTTCGGGGTACCCTATTTCTGGGTCAGAAGGCTGAAGGTGTTGTGGTCTAAATGCCACTTGTGCGGGTCTAGGAGATTTCTGCTCAAGTTGTCTGCCAGAGAGTTTTGTTTGCCTGGCAGGAACTGAGCTTGCAAATGAATATGCATGGCTGAAGCAGTGTTCCACAGGGTCATGGCTAGCCAGCAGAGTGGGTAAGAGTGGGTTCCCCCCTGCTTGTTGATGTAGCACATCACTGTGGTGTTGCCGGTTTTTATTAGAAAGGAGCCCCGGTGAGAGTAGGGATCTGAAAGCTGTCAGAGCATGCTCAATAGCTAGCATCCCTTTTTGGTTGATGTGCAGATGAATTTGGTTTGGGCTCCAGTGGCCCTGAATGCACCTGCTGTCCAGATGTGCACCCCAGGCACAGTCTGATGCATCTATGGTTAGGGTCTAGGCATGCGTGGGGTTGTGTAAAGGGACGTCCCTTGTTGTGGTTGCATGCTGCTGCCCACCAAAGAAACTCTTTCCTTAGATGAGGTATTATAGGTATGATACTTTCCAGGTCCTGAGAATGTTGGCATCAAAGACTTTTTAAGTACCACTGAAGTTTCCTCATATGCAGTCTGGCATATGGAATTAGCAGAATGAACCCTAGAGCCTGCAATAATTTTCCTTGCAGATAGCTGGGTTCTGGTGGCCATTTAAGTGAAGTAGCCTGTCAGGCTTGTTTTTCTGAAGTAAGGAATGCCATCTGGGATACTGTGTCCAAGCTTGCTCCCAGGAATACAATTTTTTGACTGGGGACTAGTTTGGATTTATTTTGTCGATAGGTGCTGCAACAGCTTTCTCTGTCTGCCTGCCTGAATCAGGCAATCATCCAAGTAAGGGTAAATTTGAATCTTTTTCTGTCTGCAATAGGCAATGGCTGGAGCCAGGCATTTTGTGAAAACTCTGGGAGCAGTGGATAAGCCAAAGGGAAGTGCAGAGAACTGATAATTCATAGATCCTGTCCTGAAACGTAGACATTTCCTGCCGGAGTCCCTGACTGGGATGTGCAAACAGGCCTCCTTTAGGTCTAGAGTGGCTAACCAGGCATCTTTGGTCAGCACAGGGAGAAGCTGCTGTAGGGTGAGCATTCTGAATTTTGGTACCACCAGGAAGGTGGATGGACCCAAGATTGGGTGCCAGGTGCCTTCTTTTCTGGGTACCAGGAAAAGTCTGGAATAAAAACCTTGGCCTATCTGTTCTGCAGGAACAGGCCAAATTACCCTTATGGAGAGCAGGGACTGAACTTGGTTTGTGCCTCTGCCCACTGGTTTGGAGGAAGGTCTGGGAACCCTTTTGGTGTTGGCAGCGTGTAGAAATAAAAATTTGCACCCCTGGGATACTATGTTGAGGACCCATCGGTTGGTGATGGAGGGCCAGTTTTTTGCAAGGTGGGCAAGTTTTCCTTTTAAGGGCACGAGAAATTGGGCAGAAGTGAGGAGTGGAATTGAGAGGTCATTGTGAATTCTTTGTCTAAGGGGGTGTCTTAGCACTCCCTGTTTTAGAAGTGGAGGTACTCCATTGCTTAGATCTCTGCATATCCTGAGACTGTAATCGGGGGGGGGGGGGTCTGTTTCTCCTGGGCCTAGTTTGAGATGGCCTTGAGGGAGCTGGAAAGGACCAATGTTTCGAGAGGCAATACCTACCAAATCTTGGAGGCTGCACATTCAAAAAATATTTGACTGTCTGCATAGACTTAGCCTTTTCTTCCATCTTTTTTAAAGCCTCTTCTGCTTTAGTGCCAAACAGATTGTCCTTGTCCACAGGAGTGTCCAATAATTTTGATTTGACATGGTCTGGCAAGGTCTTCTCCTTAAGCCAGGCAAGCCTTCCAAGTACAGAACCTGTGACTGCTGCCTGGCAAGATGCTTCTAGGGCGTCAAACCCACATCGCAGGGTATGCTTGCTAACTTGGCTTGCAGAATGCATAAGCTCCTGTAAATCTTTATTTTCTGCACAGTCAGGAAAGGTAGATAATTTTTGCTCAATAGGTTCCATAGTATGTTGCTGGTATATCAGCATGTGGAACTGACAATTCAATGCTCTAATGGTGACAGCTGCAGAGGTGTATACTTTTTTACTCCATCTGTCTAAAGCTTGGGAATCCCTGTCTGAAGGAAAGTATCAGGAGTTAGACTGAATTCCATAAAGACATCATCCACAACATCCAGAATAGGAGGGATAGCTAAGGGTCTGTGCTGTGGCAAGTCTAAAAATTCCCCGAGCCTCTTTTTGGACTGAGGATAATCATGGCATTTCCAGTGGAAATGCTCTCTCAATGTATGTAGGGTTTCACCAAAAGAAAAATCCTCTGGAGGGGAGGCTGAAGGAATGGATTCCTCTGCATCTGAATCCTCATAGGCAGAGAAGGGCATGCCTTCATATTCAGAAACCTCAAGTTGGACTCTGGTCAGATAAAGCTGCTAGGGATAAGTATCTTTCTTTTAGCAGGGTAAGGGCTGGCTTCCCCTAATCCGCATGTTCAGGTCTTCTGCCATTTTAAGCATCTGAGATTGTGGCAAGAAAGCAGGCGCTTGAGTTTGGGTTGTCGGTTTTTTAGGTGTAGCTCATACTCTTGGCCTTAGAAACTTGGTAATTTTAGAAAGAACTGAAGATGCGGAAAAGTCGGTTTGCGTCAAAAATCGGTAATGCAAAGAACTTCCTCAGAAGCCAGTGCCTGCACAGCGGCTCTGGACCCATCCAAGGTAGAGACATCCGCAGGCTCTGTAATCAAAGAAGAATCTCGCGGCATACCGGACACCGAAAGGGTCTCGGTAGAGGCCTGTGAATCCAGTGTGCATCAGGGTGACTAGCTTAATGGAAGCATCGTCAGCAGTTTTGGACCTGTGTGGTCTGTCTTTATCCTTACATTTTTTCGGAAGATCGGTAGTCGGATGACTTGCCGAAGCCATTTTGGAATACGGAGGTAAAGAACAAAAGTATTTAGCTACAATAAGGGCCAGATGACGAATAGTTCAGGCGCTGAACAAAGCACAAAACCAACAGCGAGGTACGTCGTGGTCTGGGCCTAAACAGCTGACGCAGTAAGAATGGAAATCTCGGTGTGGTATTTGCTTTCCACAGGTGAGACAATTGTAACTTTTCCCGACATCGGTTAGATCAAGAAAAAAGGATCCCCAATGGGGACTTCAGGATGATTCAATTCAGAAACGAACACTCGGGTAACGGCCGACCGGCACCCGTGTGAACTCCTTCTGCTTCGGGCTTCTCGGCAAGAAAGACTGATGTAATGGCATTGGCTGCCTGTTTTTATACCCCTGACAACCTGACGTAACCGACACAGAAATACTAAGCCTCTGGTATTCAGGCCGATTGAGGGATACCCCTGGCAGGATAACCCAAGTGTGATGACTGCAACAGTGAAACATGAAGAACATCTTGGCTAGGCTTACAAAGCTCCCTCCCAGGTCATTAGCCTAGTAACAGTCTAGGAAAGTCTGGAGTAGAAATATATGCCCTTTTTGTGCTCTCTGTAGGATAACCGATATTTTACAAAGGGGTGGGATAAGGTGCACTTAATCCTTCAGACTGGAAAACACAGTTTGTGGCTCTGTTTTAGGATCTGTAGGACTCGCCATGTGATATGTGATGGCTTCCCATTGTACAAATCAGTCTGCTCCCCATATTTATAGAAAGGTACAAGTTGTGTGGGTTGAGGGTGGGGAACATGCACTGGTGAGTCACAGCTGTTCCCTTTCAGTGTCATGGCACTGCAAGCCTATCACCAGGCTTCCATCACATTCCATTTTTTTCTTGCAGCAGGGCCTCCTACTTTTGGTTGATTGCATGTCTTTACGGTAGAAGGGCCAGCTATTACTGTGGTAATTCCTCCTAAATCTTGGCAAAGGACAGTCAAAATGTCTGACTAATTGCAGGATTTCCTCCACTCTCAACACCTTATCAGCATAAGATCCAAGTAGAAGCTCCGCGTTCAAAAATGCATTAAGGAGTCTGCTTTAATGTGCTTTGGCAGGCGCCACATCTTCAAAACCTGACACTCCTCTAGTCTTCAATCCTGTGGCAGCTGTCCTTCATGGTGCAGCAACTGCATTATACCCGCATTTCACATGGTACCCTAAGCCTGGGAATCGAGATTGAATAAGTCAAGCATCGCTTATGTAGGTCCTTATTCTTTATCTCTATCCCATGTCAACTAAAGGAGAAGACTCTTGTAACTTCAACATGCAAATATGTAGTCAAGGCTCCAATGGCTATGGTGGTGGAGGTACAAATCTTCTTTGCAAAGTGGTCAAAGATTATACCCTCAGCGTCATTGGGAACTAGGTTCCTGGCTGAAACTGCAGTAGGCCTTCTACACAAATCCATGCAAAACACTACTGATCAGCTAATTTGTTCTTATGCATGCATTTGTGAATAAAAGTCAGGCTCCCTAGCAACCACTGCTAAATCCATAATCTGAGACTACAAGAAAAAAAGGGAATGACAAGATATTTGGGCTCAGAGGTCCATAAAATTTCTGTATTTAATAAGACCTCCCAGAGAAGTTCTGACAGTTACTCAGTAAACATCAACTTTAAATTTTTATCAATTTGATGGCTTACTGGAGCCCCCTACCATCGCACAGACAGACTTATAATGTTTCTGTCATATACTATCACAGCTTTGAGAAAGCCAAATGTGTGCACTAACTTTACTGAAGACATGGGCTTCTACTCAGGTCTTTCACGGTGGGCAGAAAAAAAAAGTAGTTTAGACATCTTTAATGATTCAAGATGCTCCAGAATCCAACTATACACAAATTAAATCGTGTCCTTGATTTAACATTCTTCCCTGTAAGTCATTCATAGTGTCTTAAGTTTTTATTAACTTTAGACCAGCAGCTGCTCACACTCCGTAGACAATTCTGTTTCTACTTTACAATGCTTTTATACCATCTTGGGCAGACTTTCTGTCTGCGGAGCAAAGATTTGAATAGTAGTCTCATGCCAGGTCAGTAAACGTTTGAGCCGCAGCACTTGGCTTTAAGATAACTGAAGCAGCACAATCCCAACGGAGCAGACCGGACCCATACAGGTTGATTTTACTTGAACCTACGTCTGGTAAGGTTGGCCAAAATAAATTGTGGTATCTGAGAAAGAAAATATTTGCATGCCCTTGTGCAGATTCCAATACAGAGTCCGCAGAAGCACTATCCCCACAGGAATCAGATGACCCCATGTGACAAGACAGTGAAACAGGAGTATTCATGCTCAGTGTTGAAACCAGTCATCAGTCTTCAGCTGCCAGCTACCGGCAGCTGGACTGCAACATCTTTCTCCTTCATGCAAGTAAGTGGGAGCAGATTTTATTACCTTCCTTTGGAAAAAAATGTATATTGTGTGTATGGAAAATTACACAGCACTGGTACAGATGCTTCTAGATCAGACTTCATTCTCCTTTGTTCATATGATAGCTCTTAATCTATGTTGGTTTGTGTCAACAGTCTGACTTTTGCTGACAATAGGATGTACTGCTGCAGGAAAGTTATACCACTATAAATGAAAATTATGTACTTACCATATAGATCGACAAGGTTTCCATCTGGTTCAACCTGTGGGTTATCAAATCCGACTCTAACCTGGGGACAGCTACTCCAAAAGATGACATTCGTGGAGCTCCTCCTACTCTACCCATAATACTTCACATCCTCCTATCTACCTCAGATAGCATTTACTTCAGGATCACTTCAGGATCTTAAAGGACCCCACTGCCCTGGTCCAAATAACCCAAAGGAGAGGGATAAAAGGGAAGGATGGTTGCACTGGATAGGAACAAACAACGTGGATCAAGCAAGATGGTTAAAGTACATAATTTTCATATCCGATGTTGACTTTTCTGTCCAGATTCAACCTGTGGAACAGTCCCCAGCCACATATCATCTCAGGGAGGCCCCAGGAGGAAACATCCCACAAAATGTTGGAACCAAAGGAGGCCCTGGACTTTGACTGCACATCCAATATGTGATGGGACACAAATGTGCAACTACTATCCCAGGTAGCAGCGGCACAAATATCAACAGAAGGTCTGGAGAAAAAGGCCGTAGACATAGCCACAGGTCTAGCAAAATGAGCTTTAGGTTTTGATGCCAAGGATTTTCCTTTCAAATTATACTTTAAGGAAAGGCAGGCAGGCAGACAGACATTTGAATAGGGTTGTTTTTGAGACACTGGCTTGCCTAGCCTGGCCTTAGAAAAGGAAACAAAAAAAGTTGTTCCAACTTAATAAAGACTTTAGTCCTATCCGCACAGAATCTCAGTTGTCTATGAACATCTAGGAAAAGTAGTAAACATTCCCCTTTATTAATGGAGCTGGGGAGGGAAACACTGCTAAGTGAACAAGTTGATTCGAGGAGGACTCTGAAGCCACCTTAGGAAAGGAGGGGTCAAGTCCCAAGGGAAATCCTAACCTACAGAAAACCTAATAAGGAGTTGCAGAGATAAAGCCTGCAGTTCTGAAACCCATCTAGCAGATGTGTAACAGCCACCAGGAAACGTGTCTATCAAGATAGTAACTTCAAGGAAATAATAGCTGAAAGCTCAGATGGCCAACTAACACAAAACATGAAAGGTAAATCCAAAGTAGGAACAGGAGCCTAAATGGGAGGTTGCAATAAAAATGTACCGCTCAGGAAAGTCTTAGAAATTTACAGAAAAAGTACTGAAGCATTATCTCTGCCAATATGGAAACTGGAAAGGGCTGACAGTTGAACATTAACAGTGGAAGAGCTCATTCCAGATTGGAAAAAGTCAAAGAAAAAACAGAACAGCATCTAGTAGAGCAGAAAAGGGATCCAAAGCCTTTGACAATGCCCAAATTGCAAAACATTTCAATTTACTAGCATAGATTAAAGAGAATAAAATACTGAAAGTTTGGGATCTCTGGCCATCACGGGAACTGGAGGATCCATGCTGTCCAACTAGAGAGTATTAAGACTGGGTGGAGGAATCCGTACTAGAGAGATCACACCCAGAATGGGGCTGAGGAGCCAAAGAGGGTACCAACGATGAGGTCACATGAAAGGAAACCAGACTTGTTGAGGCCGGAGTGGGGAAATGAGAATGAGTCACTGTGCAGCAGCTGGCTGGATTAATTTCATTGTAACAGGAATGGGCAAATATGCGTACAGGAGACCTTGGCATCAAAAATACAAAGAGCGTTCCATTGTGACTGCCCCACAGGGAGAACAGCCCCAGGGCAAAAAAACTTCACTTCATGTTACATGGGGTGGCAAACAGACTGCAGAGCAAGGGGTGCACTAGTTCCAGAAGCTCCAGGCTGCTACCTCTGGAGTCAGAGACTATTCATGAAGAAGAATATTCCTGCTTACACTGACTGCCAAGATGGACTTTCCTCGGGATGTCCGTTGCTATCAGAAACCACTGAGAGCTCGCCCATTGCCACTCTCTCATGGCTTCTTAAAGAGAATAAGACAAGAGTTCCTGCCTGTTTGTTCAGGTACCAAACCACAGACATATCTATCCATTAGAGCAGAGATTACATCCTTGGGGAGAAGGCCCTGAAAGGCCTGCAACACGAGGAGGATCACTCATCTCTAAGACACTGATGTGAAGGTTGGCCTTGAAAGCTTACCACATCTCCTGAACACTTTTCTCTTTGAAATGCCCCCTTACCCCAGTAGGCGAGCTGTCTGTACTGACCATGGCTTGAGGCTTGGGAAGACCAAAATGTAACTCAGTGGATACCAAGGAAGACTCCAACCACCATCTGATCTGACCTCAACAGATTTATTACCCAGTTTAAATGCAACCTAGACCAGTGGATGGGGAATAGAAAATTTACACCAGGCCTGACACCCATGTCCATTATGGAGACAGGTAGCTTATAAATGCCTGGCACACAATGTCCTATTTGGCTACAGGACAACATTATTCTTTTCAGAAAACTTGGCTACACTTAAAAGCCCCTCCCAGGTTGTTAGCATACTCAATATCTACAAATCTATAAGTTGCTAATGTCCACTGCAGTATCTACAGTATCTCGCCAGGGGCACCAGTAGATGCTGCTGCGTTATTCAAAGGCTTCAAGATGGTGGAGGCAGGAGGCTGTGAAAACTAAAGTAGATTAGTAGTCTCTGCATGAAAAGAGTTCACCCTGTGTAAAGAAAGTCTTGCTGACTGAGAATGTATCTAAATAGCATCCTATGAACTCCAACACTTGAACAAGTTGTAGGATGGATTTCCCATAGTTCACTGCAATTCCTAAGGACAGGAACAACTGGGAGTAAGGAGTCCTGAGCCTTTATTAATAATGCCCTTGTGGAGGCAGTAAGAAGCCAATCATCCAGGTAAGGAAAGACCTAGAATCCCTGCACCCTGAGCCAAGCTGCTATAAATCTGCCATACACTTGGTAAACACTTATGGGGCAGTGATGAGACCAAAGGGTAGCCCTCAGACCTGATGAATAACCAGCTCCCAGACAACAGCGCAGACATCTTCTGGACCACCTCGCAACATTTATACGATGGTAAGCATCTTTGAGATCTACTGAGCACAGTTCTCCTTCCTCAACAGAGCTGGAGAGGACTGCACTGGGACCATGTGGAACTTGGGTCTGATTCATTCATTTTTCTCAGATACAAGATTGGCCATAGGTCCTTGTTCTTGGATGGCACCAAAAAGAATCTGGAACAGACCCCAAATCCTCACTGGTCTGGTAGGACCTCTTGCATGACTCAATTTGACAGCAGCTTGTGAATCTTGACTGCTGCGTCTTCTCTGCTGGGGTGGAACGTCTAGAAGGGAAAATGGCATATTCATTTGGTAGAAATAAAAATTGTATAGCCTTTAGATAGGACTCAAAACACTAATGCCTCCAAGGTGATGGCCTTGCAAGCTTTTGGGTAGAGAGTCAAGCAACAAACTCCCCTTCAACTGACTCCAGAGTAGAACAGTTAGCACCCCTTCAAGTACTCTGAAAGGGCCTTCCTGAAAAAGCTGCATGGAAACCCTGGTTCTGCTGATGAATTCTGCCACGTGGGCAGCATCCTTTCTGGTTGCCCCCACAAGAGGCACCCTCAACAGGGGCATCCTGAAAAGACTGCTATGATTTCCTTTAAAAAGGAATGTTTACCCTCTTCTGGATCCTAGAGAAGGACTGCTGAGGTGTGCCAAAGTATATTCCAAAGGTAGTCTCTATTCTGTTCACTCCTGGTTAATGTGTCCTTGACCTTCAGGACAAAGAAGAACTATCGAAAGGGGTGTTGACAAACGACACTTTAAAACAGTTTGCAAGATTACATAATTTCATCAAAGAGCGCTAGCACACGGAAATGCCAGTGACTGCAGCTCAGCAGAGGCAGAGAGCAGGTGCAAAGACTCATTGGAAATATGACTGCATAGTTGATGACGGAACCTCCAGAGTCTTTACAGTCTCCATTGCCTATTTTTACTACTTTGCCAACTTCAAAAACGCGTCATGTTGAATTCTTATCAAATTAGCCAAATTAGTTTAAAGCTCTCAGCACAAAATCTGCACTTTCCTAAAAGATCCAACACCCTAAACTCCCTGTTTGGGAATGGACCAAAAAACTTTCCTCTGAAATGTCCTTTTTGGTGGCCATCACCACCAAGATGGCATCAACAGCAGGTCCCTTACTCCAATACGGCCATTCCTTAGGGGGAACAGAGACCATCAGGTTCTCTTGGGATAGGTTCCACCATATCCAGTTCCCTCTGTGTTCTCTGGAACACCAGGTCAATAAGCTCATCAGGATGGGGGACAACCCAAGATGTGGATGGACCTACACACTAAAGGCTTCCAAAAATGCAGACTCCTCCAGAAAGGGGGCTTCAGCAGCCTCCATGCTGATGAAGTAGTTCATAAGATCACCAAAAGAGGTGCCTTCTCTGGGGGACGTAGGAAGCAACCCTTAACTCGAGGCCAGTATCTTCAAGCAACCCTCAACTCGAGGCCAGTATCTTCAGTAAAAGATGCCTCCATGAAATCAAAGTGCTTCCTCTTGCACAGACTCTTAGTAGGACTCTCTGAAACCAGAGAATTCAGGGAAAGAGGCAAGGGGGCCCTTGATACAGGGTAACTTGGGAGGCCTGGAGGTGTGGGCTGTCCTGGAGCATCCTAATGCTTCTCCGCAGGTTCAGGCAACAGTGGAGGATTACTGGCTGTTGCCAACTGCCTGGAGTGGACACCTTGGGATCCAAGAAACCACTAGCTAATCTGACATGTCTAGCTGCCAAGACCAGAGCTGAACTGTCTAGTGTAGACTCTCCAAGAGGAAGATAATACTGTGAAACCCTAACAGTTGATCCAGACCCTGGAGCCACAACCCCAAACTCCTTTCTATGGGGAGCACCTGATGCCGACATCACTGGAGTCAATAACACATAAGTAGGGGGTCAGTGCCTGTAGTGGCCAAGCAGTCATAACAGACCTGGATGGTGGCAAGGCAACTGGATCCACAAACCCTGGAGCCAGAGAGCCAGAGGGAGGGAAAAAAACAAAAATAAAAAAAAAAACACAACAGATGGAGCCGAACCCTCAGGTACTGGAATCAAGGTGTCAGGGAGAAGCCCTAGCTGAAACTGGGCCAACAAGGAGGACTACATCAGCTGATCCAAATCAGGTGGTCTAAGACTCCCAACAGAGCAGGCAGACTGAGCCAATGAAGCCACTGACAAGGGATATGAAGCCAGTCAGCAACTGGATCAAATGATCTAATCTGAACCAGGGAGATCCAGATCAGAGGTGGACAGGGAGTAGATTCATGCAAAAACTCCCTTGGAGTAATGGTGAGAAGAGGGGAGTTCTGGTGGGATCCATTCCCCTTAAACAAAGAAGGGACTGGGGACACAGATTTCCCCGAAGACAGCACTGTGGGCAAGTGGCTCAAAGAAGGAACTGATCCTGGCATCGACGTAGCTGTGGAAGCCAAAGATTGGTAGATCTTCGGATGATCATAATGAGGGGAAGCCATTCATTTACAGTCACTCTTGTCCTCCTCCTCCTCACTCTTGGAGTCTTTCAAACTCTCCTTACACAGACCCCGCTCCCCCTTGTCAGGATTATGTGAAGCAGCAGCAGAAGCAGAGGAATCTTCAGAGGGCAATATGTCCTTTAACTTTTAATACTTACTTAGCACAGCACTCACTCAGCACCCAAGTACCGAAACCAGAACAAACAGAACACTACATCAAAATGAGAGGCACCGAGGCAATAAATATACTGATCATGCACATCCTGTGAAGACTGCTTACGGCCACATGCTGCACTCATTTTAAAACTCTTTTCCTTATCACAACACATGGAGAACTCAAAAGCACAACGATGGAATAAAAGCTGGAAAATCAACTGACACACACTAGAGAAAGACCCAAATCACTTAACACCTACCTGTCAAACAGTAAATTATATTTTTTTTCTTCAAAGAAAGAAAGCCAGGAATGCCACAGAGATGAAGAGCCTACAAACTCAAAAGCTCTCTACAAAAAAAAAAAAAAAAAACCCCAACACCAAAGACAAGGCAGAAACTGTCACCAAAAATAAAGGAAACCGCTAATCTTATGAAGGAGCTTGTAATCGTGTTGCACTCCATGGAGGCAGCAAACAAGATCTGAGAGAGACAGGACTGACAGCGGTATTATGGGTAGCAGAGGCCGGCCTCTGATCAGAGTTCGATTCTGATAATCCACAGGTTAAAGCTGGATGAAAAAGCAACACTGGATCATAAGTTGCTAAGATAATAGTCTTAGAAATGTACAAAACCAACTGAGGTTAAAGGAGACAAACCAAAGCTGCCATACACTCCACTGACCCCACCGATGCACCAGTGTCATAATCAATTCCCTGAATACCTTATGCTCACAGTGTGCACAGCACCCACGTCTTTAGATCAAGGCTGGCACCTAAAGATATGGTGATGTCACAACTGACTCCTCCCTCCTAGTATGCATACAGTGCACCATCCTGACCTTTTATCAGATAGTGACCACAGCACCGGACAGCAACCCAAACAATTCAGAAACAATACAAATGAAATGGTCTACAATTCATAAAGTTGTGGCACTGCAACTGCTGCCTTCCACTCAACACCTGCTATTTGGGATGGGTGGGGAGTGAAGGGATACAATGCTTGGTAATGAAGGGACTTTATGAATAACAGAAACAAAGTAAAAAAAAATCTTAAAATCTGTCTGCTTGTGTTTAATCCTGCTACCTGAAAGGGATGAAGGCACAATACATGGATTGCTTACAACCAGTGTATATAAACAGACAAGCGTGTGACTCTCAGAGAAGCAGCCCTGAATAACAAAGGAGGGGAATAAAACATGCATTGCTGAGTTACTTCTAAAACCTGGAAGTCAAATCCTGCAAGTTTACTTATTCCTGCAGCACCATGCACAAACACAAATACAAGTCACCTGCTGTAGGAGACGGAGGCCATCCATGTTTACATCAAGACTTGCAATGCAGGAAGCTGCAAACACCAACAAGCGCGTGCACACGCACACACACACACACACACACACACACACACACACACACACACACACACACACACACACACACACACACACACACACACACACACACACACACACACACGTGTTACCTCTGAAGTAGCACATATGCTTTAGTCCAAAAGTTATTTTGAATTCAAGGAAAAGAGAGAGAAAAGCAAACAGTTACCCAGTTTCTTGGAGTATGCATCCAGTTTGTAAGCTGCCTGTTCCAGTACCGACACCTGTTCTTCAATCTGACTTATCTGTTCCAGATAGGGCAGCAGATTGGTATCTGCAACACATATGAGCAAGATGTTAAAATCAAACCAAAATCCTACCTTGATATACATGCTAAGCCGCCACAATACTCAGTAGCTCTGCTAGTTTACCAGTAAAGCTGCTTCCCTTCATGCTGCCTTTTCTAGACCGTGAGCTTAGGGAAATCAGCACGGCACACACTTCCAGTGTTGTCCCAATGTGAAAATTCTGACCCTTCAATTTCACAAATCGTAAAATTTTGGCACGTTTATCCACATTTATCCTAATCCTTACTTCTTTTCAGGCAATGGCATTCACCTCTGAGCACTGAGGTACACTTTACAGAGGAAGGAATGAACTTTGCTAGCCTATACTTGCACAGAATAAGGTCATACCCAAGCCAATCAGCATATTTAAACTTGTGGCCTACATTAGGAAAGGTGTTTTGCCATGGTCTGCCTCGCCTGGTTACAAATGTCATCTCATTTCACCTGTTCTGCAGGAACACATTATTACTGTTCTTTTCTGGCAATGAAAGCAATGATGCTGGAGAGACTTTTTTAAATGATTATAAAAGGTTTACACTACTGAAAATAGCCTTTTCAAGTAAGGTAAGATGCACTTATGTACTTACCATAATGGCAGATACCTAGGAGCAGGCCCATCTTCCTGTGCATATAGGACCCGAGATCAGTAGGACTCTAGCAGCTCAGCAACAAATTTTTCAAGCCTCAAAACTCCTCCCCTTACCCACAATTCCCAGCTTAAAGATGGTGGAGCAAAGAATGAGAATGTAACAAGGAAGGGGGCAACCCCCCCCCCAAAAAAAAAAAATGCAGAGGGGGAATGAGGAAACGGTCAAAGGAAGATATTTGTACATCATTGTTAATCACTTTATTTTACATTTCTTGACTGGGTAGGTGGGCTTGTCCAAGAACCCTTTTCATCCATAACTTGGGCCATTGTAACAACCTAAACAGTTAAAAGACTTTCATTCAAGAGGAAAAATGCATTTCATGTCAACACAGAAATATCTAAGATCAGTCCATCTTCCTCCACCTATAAGACATAGTCCTAGGCATAATGGGCTGGGTGGATTCTTCCACTGGTGGTCTATTAAAGACGGTTCTCTCCATGAGAGAGGGACTGCAAGATAAAGGGAGATGAAAGAAAAAGAAAAAATAATGTGCAAACCATCTCAAAATAAGGAAGAATTGCTAAGGTCTTAGTACCATCTGACCTCAGAGATCAATTACTTACTCAGCTACAAACAGAAAACCCCAAAAAGGAAATGCATGCCAAATTATAGGGTGTAATACAGAGAAGTATAGTGGGTTAAAGCATAGATGACCATCTCCAAGAATATTAGCATCATGTTCCTTAACAGACTGCAAGGAAGTTGACTAAAAGGTAGCAACAAATACACGAGACACAATTAGGCCACTGGTCCAAGTGGTTAGTGAAGAGCAATTTGACACAGGGGCCACACCAACTAAACATGAAGTGGTGGGATTAATAACAAAAAGGTAAAATACAACTGACCTAAGGCAACAAAGTATCAACATGGCAAAGCAGAATGTATGATGGTGTGGTTTCAACAAATGAAATCTAATGTAGATAAACTGCTGAACTATAAAAGAGACCAGTCGGATGATGCAAATCTGATCAGTACCACTGAAGTAATGAATGGCCAGCCACACTGCTGGACTCCAAGAATCACGTGAAGGCCTTGTTTACTGAAAAAGGCAGGACCCTGGAGGAGATGTTAACAATGAGACAGGGAATTGGTAGTGGAAAGGATTGATACCACTGAAACTGACAATGATGGCAGGAGACACCTTGTGGAGATTCAATAATCACGCAAACTCCTTGCATAAGAAAAATGCATTTGGATCCCACACAGTCTATGTAAACCACGCATCTACAACTCAAACTGAGATTTACAGATGGGGCCTACCACCATGCAAAAAAAAAAGGGGTACAGGGTTCTTGAACAAGCTAAAGAATATGTCAGAACAGGGATAACAGACAAAGCCAAACCAAGATGCAACTTCGCCAGAACAGCTCCCACATCCATTCAGTACATCTCTCTGCCTTTCC
The DNA here is from genome assembly GCF_019279795.1 of Protopterus annectens. NCBI lineage: Eukaryota > Metazoa > Chordata > Ceratodontiformes > Protopteridae > Protopterus > Protopterus annectens. Next base: position 43,661,654 of record NC_056748.1, on the reverse strand, counting down.
AGATCGACATTCCCCCAGATACCACTTTCCCTGTACTATAAATACAGACTTAACCATTCCTGCAATGTCTTCCACTTAGAATTTAGAAGTGGATGGAAGAGGGTGGGAGGGCATGTTGAACTGGACAGGCGTAGATCATGAAGCTCTATAAAAGTACAAACCTTTCATATCTTATCCAGTCCATCTACTCTAAGGACAACATCCCTAGCATCTCCTCTTGGACGACATAAACCTAGGACACCCCGGCAGATGGTAGGCCAGAAGGTTTACCCCCCAGCAGATGGTAGGTAGGCCAGAAGGTCACCTCCAGCAGATGGTAGGTAGGCCAGAAGGTCAAACTACATCTTCAAATCATATCCCAATTTTTACAGTCTTGCAAAAGTATGCCAAGAAGCCCAACTTAAGCACAATATCAGCTTACACATTCCAGAAACAGACTAACGTGGAATGTCCCTTGGGTTTGTTTGCAAAGTTCTGTCATACTTGTAGGGGGAAAAACACAGTAATAACCACCTAGAAGGGATGACCTTGGCTACTTTTTCCCCCCTTCACTATGGGTGAAGGAAACAGATTTGATCACTCTATGATCAACTATAAGCAGAAATGTAGAGGTCTGTACATCTAGACAGTTTAACAGATTCTCTACAATTTGAGTAGTAAAAAAGAAACAAGTAGACTAATGTGCATTTGCTTCTGTAGCTACCTTTGTCACAAAACATGGGTTGGTCAGCAAAGATATGCCCAACTAAACAGGAGTAAAATGGTTTGGAAGAGTGAGCATGGAGGACTTTAAAAACTCCTCTTGCAGACGTCAACAGACACCAGGTATTTTATATCAAACATTTTAGATCTGTTAGTGTCATTTTTTGGGGGGGTAGGGGTTGTCTGTTTCCCCAACAAATTATGGTTCCAAGGTGAGAAAAGGAAGCTGTGCAAGTGGAGATACTGATTTGGGGAGGCTAGGTGGCATGCAGAATTTACTTGGTTGTCCAGTTTGAAAGGAGGCAAAAAGATCTATTTGAGGTTTTCTCCACAAATAAATCCATTCTTTGAAGACCCTTCTTATTCAATTTCTGCCACTACATTTTGGTTTGACAGTATACAAGATGTTTGAATGGTTATACAATGCTATACAGGTAACTCCCAAACTATCATAGCCAACCTGCAGAGGGGGTAAGACTTGGTGCCAGCAGTTAATAGACAATACCAAAGTGACATGGTACATAATTATCTATAATGGTCCAGGGGACCACAGGTTATGAAGAGATTCTATAGCATGGATCACAGTCAACATCTTTTTGACGCATGTGCATCTGTGTGTGCTTTGGTCCATTTTAAACCTTCTCACGGGCCTCGCACATTTATTCCCATAGAAACTGCTCCGCAAGTAGAAACTGGGATATCTTACAGGCTCATAGGAGGTTACTAGGCTAGAGGCCGTGGGGCCCTTACAAGCCTAGCTAAGAGTTTATCCCAAAAAAAGAAACCTCAATCAGCATCCGTCGCCCGTCAATGAGGGACACAGGTGGAACTCCTGGGACAAATTTGTGGTTTCCCATCCACTCAAAGGTTGCGATTAAAGAGGATCAGTGAGGTACTCTTATGTGTATGGGAAGTCTGTTCCAGAGATGGGGCAGCCTCTGGGAGGCAAACCTGTGTCTCCAGCAGGTTTTGTTGATGTCAGATATTAAATTCAGGCCTTTTGAGTTGGTAATGCGTGAGGAGTTAGACTTACGGATATGGAGCATCTCTAGTAGGGCAAGGTCTGAGATTGTTCAGAGGTGAACAGTGTCTCATCTACAAGACAATCTGTATGATAACAAGTAGAGTGATAGTGACTGGAACCTGTTCGCATAGGACAGGTATTGGGAGGCCACGGATTCTCTTTGCGAGGTATTTCTGTGACTTTTGTACTTGGTGCAGAAGTTTGGAGAGGTACACACCAAACAGGGTGTTATACTCAATTATTGGTTTAATGAGAGAGGAGTACAGAGAGGTAATATTTTCTGGATGCAATCCCTTTACTTATGAGATGACCCAAGTAAAAGGCTTTTCAGAACACTGCTGCTATATGATGGTCGAAAGGGAGACTTATCAACCTGAATACCAAAGTCTCTCACAGGTTATGTGCTTAGGGGTTGCTGTTGATGTGGTAATCAGTAGGAACAGTGTTTTTGCTGAATGGTATGATGATACGATACATAAGTTGCTGTTTGACCCTCTTGCAGTATGTTAACATCATTTGGGGACTCAATCACAACACCCAACTTACAATCATCTGCAAACTTGATCAGCCATAGGCCTTTTGTCTTTCCTGAACCTCTGAGAAGTAGATACCAAACAGTAGGATCCCAGGACAGATTCCTGGGGAACCCCACTAGTGACAAGTCTGCTATCTGAAGTGGAGGCTCCTATTTCGACCTTGAAGTTGTGTTAGCTTCTCGATGATGCCAGAGTGCGGGATTATGTCAAAAGCCTTAGCCAAGTCATGGTAAGCTGTATGTACTGACCTTCCCTCATCCAGGGCCTTGGCGACCATCTCAAAGAAGTCAACTAGGTTCAACAGGCAAGATCTGCCCTTGACGAATCTGAACTGGGTGGGGTCAAGTGCTTGGAGATTGCCTATGTCCTTGTTTATGAGATCCATAATGATACACACCATGGCTTTACAGATCAGCCTGGTCAAGCTAATGGGGCGACAGTTTCCAGGGTCAATAGTGGCACCACCTTTGTGCAAGGGGATGACAATGGCAGTTCTCCACTCTGCTGGAATGAACTTAGGCTGTGGCTGAATAGGGTGCTCAATGGCAAAAGCCATTTCTTGCTGGAGATGGTGCAGAATACAGCATGGGATACTATCAGGTCCCATGGAAGATGTGTTCTTTGCCTTGGATAGGGTCTTTAACATGATCTACAGAGACATGAAGTGCGGGACAAGTATTGGGGATGTCAAAAGAGCCTTTGGGGGGGACATGGGGGTGAAGTTTGCACTGAACCTATCTGCTAGCAGGTTGGCTAAGTCAAGAGAATCAGTGTAAGTGATGTTAAGTACCAATTCCTGGGCCTTGCCATGGGGGTTTCTGACATAACCAAAAAAGGCTTTGTGGTTTCCCTTTGTTTCAGAGGCTGGTTTCAATTCATAATTGGCTTTGGAGGTTTTCACTAGTGATCTAATTTGCTTGTCGAGGTTAATGAGGGAGTTTTTCCAGATTGTTCCTTTTTACCCTTGGACAAGAGTTTCTTCCTTTTGTTGTAAAGCCTGTTGACAGAGGATGTCCACCAAACAGATTTCTTTTTCCTTGAGGAACAGGTTTTAGTTCTGCTGGGTATGTCTGAAATTCATAGATTAGTACTAAGCTAACTGCCCTCGAGAGCCATTTTAAGCCTAGCCAATTATCCCTCGAGAGACTCAAACCCTGCACCTTGTGTTTGCAAGGCAAACACCTTCACCATTAGGCAACCCTCCCAACCAAAATATATACCTTCAAATCTGTAAAGCTCTTTCCAGTGGTGAGAATCAAACCTCGCACCTGGTGATTGAAAGGCATACACCTTAACCACTGTACAACTTGGCTTTTCAGGTTGCACAGGTGCTTGTGTACTGCATTAGCATACTGTTCAACATAGTTGCCTGCATCCTCTGAGGAGGATGGTGGTGTGAAGTTGCTGATACCCTCCCTTAGGAGGTTTCAGTCAGCTTTTGAGAAGTTTTTTTAGCTTGACTACAACTGGAGGGGGGGGGAACAGAAACTTCAAATGAGACAGTATAATGATCTGATCTCAGAGAGGAACATACTATGGGAGTGGTGCAGCAATCGCCGACGTTGGTGAGAACTAAGTCCAGAATGTTATCTCCCCTTGTGGGGGATGAGAGGAGCCAGTCTAGTGTGTTAACACTGATGAAGTCAAGGAATTGTTGAGGGAGTGCATTAGTGCAGAAATGGTTCACCCAGTCTATGGTGGGGTAGTTGAAGTCACCAAGGATCAGGGTGTTGGGAGTACCTTGATGGAGTCAAATAGATCCAGGTAAGAGAAGTGGGTGTCGAGTTATGGAGGGGGTCTATAGCTGGCTATAACTTGTATGGGTGTCTTGCCAACCATCAGTTGCACCTGGAGTAGTTCCAGTGCATCATGCTGGCAAACCAGTCTGGAGGTGTGCCTGCCCTTAATGAAGATATAGACTCCACCACCCTTGGTCTTCTGGACCTCATTTTGGGGTCGGAATGTGCGGAAAGAGGTATAGCCTGGTAAGGCAGGTGGTGCTCTCCGCAGCCCTGAACCAAGTTTGTGACTCAAAAGACATTGGCATCTTCCAGTGCATGGACAGCCTCCAGTGAGTGCTCTTTCAGGTTAAGGCTCCTAGCATTAAGCAGCATGTTTTTCAATTTGCTTTTTGACAGATTTTTATGTTGGAAGATTTCTCTTTGGAACATTGCTTAAAAAAGGCACAATAGGGGAGGCAACAGCTTTGGCCAGGATCCGGAATCTCAGTGGTGAAAGGTGGAGGTAATCTCTGGCAAAGCATCGAGGCCTGTCAACCATGTCATCCCAGGCAGACAGATAATGGATTCCCTTGGAATGACACCAGAAACTAAGCCAATTGTTGAAGTCTTATTTTTTGTTGGTATTGTGATATCACTCTTGGTGAAGGTGGGATGCGGCTTAGGGCAATGGTTATACCTGCCTGGGACAGATACTCAGAGCTCAATCATGTCTCTCTTCATATAGTCCAGGGAGGTACATCAGTCATTTACACCAACATGGACAATGACAGAGTCACACTTGTACTTGCTGTGGAGAGACTTAAGTGCATGTGTGATACGGTGGACTGGCACCAGACAACTGACAGTGACCTTCTTGTCGAGCTTAGTGAGAGGGACATCAGTGCGTCTCACAATTGAGTCACCAATGACTAGTACATTTGGTTTATTGTTTTGCCTTATGGGCTGTGTTTGTGAGACACTGGTGTGTGTGTGTGTGTGTGTGTGTGTGTGTGTGTGTGTGTGTGTGTGTGTGTGTGTTCTGGAGGTCTCTGCTGTTTGGGTAAGTTTGTATGGAGGACCTCTGCATAGGTGGATGTATGTTGTGCTTGGTTATGTGATGCATGTGGTGTGGTGTTTGTGCTGGCAGTCTCCTCTATGTCAGGAGTACTGACTGTGGTGCAAGGGAGCGTGGATTCCAGATTACTGATGTAGTTGCATTTCTTGTTAAGTAGAATTATGTGCTAGGAGAAGAAGGTTGTCAGTACACATGAGGCAGTTGCTACAGTGTCTCAGTATGCCCATGTTGACCAGGCTGGCAGGAGAAAGGGATTCAAATTGTCCAGACAGTTTTCCAAATACTTGGACAGACTTATGGAGAGAGGGTTTTGGTAAGGGTTTGCCCACAAGAGTGTAGACCACAAAAACCTTCTTAAATGTAAAAGTAACTGGCCTGAAGCACAAGTGCTAAAACCAAAACCAAGATGCTTAGAATACCAGATTAAATCAGATTAACAAGCAGTAATAAATGCAGCAGAATAAAGGCAGTTAATCACTTAAGAGCCTGCAGCAGAAATAAGGTAATAAAAGTAGGAAGAACACCATTGCAGTAAAAGCAGCTGAATAAAAAAAAAGTGTAAAAATGATTCTTTTTTTTTTTTTTTTTGTGGAGAGGGAGGAAACAGAAGACAGTTCAGGATTAAGTAAGGGGGATGGCCTTCCCAAATGCTCTCTCTGTGCTAGAAGACAGAGAGGTCTCTTTTTAGAATGACACCCTACATCAGATTAATTTTTCCACCATGCACCCACTAAGTACCCGAATAAGCTCCAGCTCCCGGATGAAGCTGAAAAGGATAAAATGAGTAATCAGAGAATTAACTACGACGGCAATGTCATCCCTTCGCTCTGTTTTATATGAAGTAACATAGAAAACAGGAGGAAATGAAAGTGACTGTTGCTGTTGTTGCCAAAATCTTGCCCACCTCACACTGTTGTTTTTAGGAATTACTAACTCGATAAACCTACAAACATAGTTACACTAGTGCAGGAAAATCTGAAGGAGTTGCTGCTCAGTGGCAGAAGTCTAAATAAGAAACTCTACTCCCTACAAGCACTCCTCACCTTGGAGGATGTAGATGTCTGTGCAGTTACTTAAACATAGTTTAAAGCCAAGGAGTGCTCCCTGTCAGCGCAGGGCTACAACGCCTTCCTCACAATTAGACCAACTACTGCAAAGGAAGGGGGCAAAGGTACAAGTGTCTCTAGTTACATTAAAAAGAAGCATGGCTAGGCTTACAAGGGCCCCAGTGGCCATTAGCTAGTATACACTTATGACCCTCGAGGCTGGTCAGTATGATGTTCAAGCTTCTCTATGATAAAATTACCTTAGAAAACGTCCCACTCCATATCCCTGCAAGCTATAGGTCCACATTCAACTAAACCCCATAGTCATGGGGTGACTAAATACCCCAATATGAACTGGAACTCATACAATACCATTAACACGCAGACCAAAGATTCCTGGACTTTGTAAATTAACACCATAAACCATCTAGTCTGTATGTCCACTAGTCATGCAGATATCCTTGACCTGGTCCTCAAACATGGCAGAAAGTTGTACCCTCACTAGTGTCATTTTTTTTCTGAAACTTGCATACAAATAGTTTGTATGTATTTAATTTTATGTAAATGTTTGGCAATATTAGTACTGTAATTTTTAGTCTGTGTATTAATTTTCTTTTTTAATGTCTGTAATTGTAATTGGAGCTTTTCTCCTCAGGTCTCCACTGAAAATGGGCCTTTGCCACAGTTGGACCAATCCGGTTAACAAATGACAATATTTTTTATTTTTATTTTATTTTTATTTTTATTTTAAATAATGTTGTTGCTAGTCAAGTCAGACCATAAAACTGTCTCCTTTGAAGTAAAGGAGAAACTAAGGACACAGGCTAACTTCGGAACTTTTACGAATTATTCTAAAGCATATGTCCTACTGCTGACACCCTGGAAATATTTTCAAGTCCCCTCAACCCTGAGACTACCCACTGCCTATGCAGAATAATTCACAGAAATCCTGTACAATTGTATTAACAGCTGCATATAGACAGCTGCTCCTAATCGGAAAAAGCACAGGATCAACTAAAAAAACAGCCTTGCTGGTGGAATCCATCAACAGGTTCTATTAAAAGGATGAAATTCAAGGCAAAATTAGGAGGTGCAATGCCCAGCAAGGGAAAAAAAATCTCTAGTCAACCTAAACAAGCAACTCAGTGGATTAATAAAGTCCTCCAAAGCCAAATCTGAGGTAAAATTAAACTCCCAGGCCAAAGACTACCACAAAGCTTTCTTCCACTAAGTCTATAACCTCAAAGGTAATACAAAGGAATGTACCAAATTATATGGAGCTGAAGACATAGCAAACTTTTGGCCTAAAAAAATGTAGCTTCAATTTTAACACCCTCACCTCACTAAATGCCTCTAAGAAAATACCCACATCTATAACTCCACCAACTGTCACTAGAGAGAGAGAGAGAGAGAGAGAGAGTAAGTGCTCAAGGTGCTCTCCAAGGCCAACAAAACTGCATCGAAGGGTCCTGCTAATGTCCAAGATATCTCCTGAATAGCATAAAACATGGACTATTGACACCATTAGAAACATTAACCACAGCCTTCAAAACAGGCTTTCTGTCACAGTTATCCTGCTGCACAAGGGTGGGCCAGCCACGGAAGCAGGAAATTATTAAGTCATAAGCCTGACTAGCCTGATATGCAGTGCTAAGGACAGAATAATCATGGAGATCCTAAATGACAACAACGTAACCTACAAATGTTGGACCCAAATTAGTCTGGGTTCGTTAAAGGGCAGGTCTTGCTTAATCAACCTGGTAGACTTATTTGAAAAGGTCACCAAAAGAAATGGACAAGGGCAAAATGGTGCATACTGCCTACCTGACCTGGCCAAGGCATACAACAATACCTCACTCAGGCATTGTTCATTAAACTAGGTATTAACCTTACATCACACACTGGATAGCCAGCTGGTTTACAGACGTGTCACAAATAGTTAGAATACATGCTGCTAAGAGGCGGCCTGCACCTAGCTTACAAAGCATCCTCTGATCCAGTTCTAAAGGGCATGTTGTATATCAATAAAACAACTAGCATCAAGAACACCTGAGCCAGGGACCCAAATCTTGCTTGCAACATTAATAGGACATGCTGGAGAGACAGGTATGTATCCAGAGGCTCCCACATCAAGGCTTCCCACCCATGAGAAGCAGAGTGCACTTATTCAAACAAACTTGAACAGATTTACAGTTCCCCATCTACTTATCCATGGTCTACCACCCATGTCTCATACACACAAGAAGCTTATAAATGCTTGGCCACCTATGCTTAAATATATATATACCCCCATAAAACCTTTGGGAACCAATATCTATTAAATGTTATTGGGAAATGTGGCTAGGCTTATAACACCCTACTATTTTACTAGGATACTACGACTACCTTACTATCACTTTTTTTTGTAACAAATCTGCAACACTTCGGGATTCAATGTATTTGGTTCACAAGATTAGTCCTCTTGTCACTCAACAGGCTCCCTCTGAAAACCCGGCTCTACAGGAAAACTTTTTTTTAATGCTTTGTACATAAAGCTGTAACCAATCAAGCTATATACATACCGTCGAGCAGGATTTTGTTTGCCCAGCAAAAGGTTTTTATATGAAGCCAAGGATCTCGGTTTTGCTTTGTTGAAAATATATTTAGAGAAATACAAGGATGAAAATAAGAAACATTAAATCTCCTCACCAGTATTACATAGAGGTTAAGCATCAGCATGAGCTGCCTGCCCATGTAAACTTTAAGATGAAATCTTTCCAAACCTTGTATGAAGCATGACTTGTGCAATTATTGTTGCAGAAATGAACAGGCTATATCAGATGCTTGGAGGAATCACTAGGGTGATCCTATAAAAATGCCCGGAGGCATCATTAAGTAGACAGCATACCAATATCATCTTTCTAGTTTTTACAATATTAAGTTGAATTCTGCCGAACACTAAGCACTTTCCAAAAGCAAGTAAAACATTAGCTGGTCCAGTAACTATCCTACTTGATATTTCTAAGATGCATTTTGCTCAAACACAATATCCTGTCCCCCACTTTTTACTTACATTTACTATTCAAATCCTTAAGGTTGCGGCTGATATTTATGGAAATTTCTTTCATTTCCTTGTACTTCAAGCTTGTCAAGTGGTTCATGTTTTCCAAAAGTTTGTAATCTTCACAGGTTGCTGGGGGGAAAAAAGACAACAGTTACTCTGGGACAATCAAATACAACTACTGAAAAAAAGGTAAAAAAAGCCAAATACTCCTTTGTTTCTAGCTTACTGCCTAAGCATGAGAGACTATCTCGGAGAAATGTCAAAATGCATTTAACCAACAAACTTGCCTTTACAATTATTCTCAGCATTATTTCTTGAACCCTCTTTCTTCAAACGCATGTCAAAACTCTTATCAAGTTGAGCCATTCTGCAAAATCAAAATTTATGGCAATGAAATGCCATCAATGGCATCAAAGGCTGGCTACATTATTATATCACATGAGCCCCCCCCCCCAACTTCATACTCCACCATTCCTTCACATAAAGTCCCTTGATATTACAAAACTGCAAGGTCACACGATCTTAGAGAAATTCATATGTAATGTGTGCACACGTGTGTGTGTGTGGGGGGGGGGGGCAGTAAAACTGAGGAACAGTATAAGCTGTAATGTACCAACACCTGATGGACTGGGTTACAGGTTCATTGGCAATTCACAACCTGGCCATAAACACTGGTGCACAGTGTAATAGGACTGGTATGCAAGTCCCATGGTGATTCACAACCTATCCGTAAACACTGGTGTACAGTACAACAAGACTTGGACTCAGGGCCCCTGGCGATTCGCAACCTATCCATAACACTGGTGCACAGTACAACAGGGCTGGTACACAGAATATGTATAAAAAGAGAAACGACTTCAGGTAAAACCCAGGTGCACAAAACCAGAACTATATATAACCAAAAATACACAGAGGTACCACACAATAGCGTCTTTATTACACAAAAAATAAGAACAGTGGTGAGCGCTCTCTCAAAACTAATTGCTTCATCAGACAAGAAAATAAAACACTCCATTGCTTATATACAGATGGAACCATTGACTCAATCACTGATGTCATAGGTCAATTAAGCCATTAAAGCTATATAACTTATAAATGTATAAATGTAGAAAACTGCATACGACAAACTGCATACGACAAACTGCATACGACAAACTGCATGTAAATGCATATAAAAAATTGCATACAAAACTGTTGGTAAAAGACCTAAGTAATAGATATAAACTCCATAAATACTATAGCTATGAAAAATTAAAGGATAAAAATCTAGATCTAGTTATAAAATCTATCTACAATATGTATGTATAACTAAAAGTAGTCTATGTCTCTAAAATATGAAAAAATAGGTGTAATGGGTGTATGAGGTGCCTAAAATTAAACATGTTTGAGGCGTCTTGCTTTCAAGAAAGGAACCAAGGAAGTAGAGCCATTAAGGCCTGGATATTTATCTGCATTCAATTTAATGATCCATCTCTGTTCACAGCTTTCAGTAAAATTTTCTATATCCCCTCCTCTAATGTTTTTGTGTATGCGCTGTAGCACAAAAAACTTAAAAGAATGTAAATTATCTGTATTAATAATATGCTGGGCGAGTGCATTAGTGGGTTTCTTATTTTTGACATCACGAAGATGTTCTAGAATTCTGTCTTTAAGAAATCTATTCGTTTTACCTACATAAAACACCTGACATTTCTGACAAAAACAATAGTAAACAACATCAGTGCTCTTGCAATCAGCATAAGTATTAAGCTGTAGCTGAAAATGCTTGGTGGGGTGGACATTGGTATTTACACTGTAAATATAGGGGTAGGCACTGCATGACCTGCAAGGAAAAGTGCCCTGACGTGAAGAAGGGATGGCTTTCTTAGGCATATCCTTGTTACATAACTTCTTCTTGAGTGACATATTGTTCTTGAAACTGAATACTGGATCTTTACAGGTAATAACCTGCAACTGTGGTACCTCTTGTAATAAGTGCCAATTATGTCAACATATTGGTTGACGTCACTCACAAACTGTAACACTACTCTAAATTCATTATGTGGCCTAGAGTTAATGTTAGATGGATTATTACATGGAACTACCTCGTTGTTGTTAAAATAAGGTCTACATTTAGTTGATCTCATATGCCATGCATCAGATACAGTTTTATCAATTTCATCAGGTTGGTATCCTCTAGCTATAAACTCAAATTTTAAATTTAATGCTAGTAATGCATCCTCATCATCATCATGTAATCTTAATGTCCTATAAACTTGCCCTTTTAATACATTTCTCGGGATGTGCCTGGGATGCATACTAGTTTCGTGTAGGTATGTGTTCTTTCTGGTTGGTTTGTGGAAGATGCTGCTCTTGAAGCAGTTAAATTCAGCTTTAGCTAGATGTACATCAAGAAAATCAATCTCAGCTGCAGATAGCCGGTATGTGAATTTTAAAAAGTCAGTGGTGGTATGCAGATAATCAACAAAGGATGCAAAATCTGAACCATTGCCATTCCATAAAATAAAATCATCATCCACAAAACGTACATACCATAACACTTGATGTAAGAAAGGATTCAAACCGGAAAGTACAGTATTTATGGAGTTTATATCTATTACTTAGGTCTTTTACCAAACAGCTTTGTATATAGTTTTTGTATGCAGTTTTTTATATGCATTTACATGCAGTTTGTTATATGTGTCTTTTATATGCAGTTTTCTCTATATGTAGCCTTTCTACATTTATAAGTTATATAGCTTTAATGGCTTAATTGACCTATGACATCAGTGATTGAGTCAATGGTTCCATCTGTATATAAGCAATGGAGTGTTTTATTTTCTTGTCTGATGAAGCAATTAGTTTTGCGAAAGTGCTCACCACTGTTCTTATTTTTTGTGTAATAAAGACGCTATTGTGTGGTACTTCGGTGTATTTTTGGTTATATATAGTTCTGGTACACAGAATACCTGCATGCTAAAGCCCTTGGCAGTTCATAAAATCTGTACACAATCAAGCAAGACATCTACATTCTTACACTACTGTGCAAGTACCGTACTTCACAGATGGGTTACATATGTAAGCCACTGACCAAGCACATCTTTTTCGGCGCTATTAGACTACTGGCTACTGTGAATGACTCTCTCTGGAAGTGAAGCACATTCAGGATGGGTCTAATGAAGGATTCTCTATACTAGCCACAAAAAAGTGCCCATGTCACGGTTGACTCCTCCTATGGACTTCTTTTGGCAAACAGTTATCCATGTATTAAAAAAACAAGGAGACCCTTTTACTCAACCATTTCTCCCACAATTTCAAGCATCTTGGTGCAGACTCTGGAAACGGTAGAAGACAATGAAACACCTTTGAATTAGTGTGAGGCCTCAAGGTGAGTTGTAGAAATCTAACCTGGAGGTTTCTACAGCAAGGTTCTCGCAAAGATTTGCTTACCCAAGACCATTCATAAGCCCTGATGCAGCAGTGAGAGACTAGTACTCAATACTAAGAAACTTCACATATCTGATGATGTCCAATACTGGCCAACTCTCCCAAACTTCACATATCTGATGATGTCCAATACTGGCCAATTCTCCCAAACTTCACATATCTGATCATGTCCAATACTGGCCAACTCTCCCAAACTTCACATATCTGATCATGTCCAATACTGGCCAATTCTCCCAAACTTCACATATCTGATCATGTCCAATACTGGCCAATTCTCCCAAACTTCACATATCTGATGATGTCCAATACTGGCCAATTCTCCCAAACTTCTGTGGAACAAAGAAACCGCTTTGCTAATTTGCAAGTACCACTAACTTTAAGGCTCCATTCTGTATCAGAAACTGAAACAGTGCCAGAAACCTTTCTGAAACCAAACAAACCTATCATAGACCCAGACAGTGAAGCCAAGCAGTTCCAAGATGCAACTACTCTGGAAATAAACCTGCACCGAGTGATCTCGATCCAGTTTAATTTATGTTATTCATGACTGCAGTGAGACCACATGGGGAGATGGCCTCTACGGTGCTTCTGCAGGTGGGTCTAGGGAGTCAACACCTTCTAAAAGGTTCTTCGGATGTCTCCACTTAAAGTGGAAACTTAGGCCAGTCTTCTAGACGACTAGGCAGGCAGAAGACTGTACATGCCTCTATGACAGGAAATGCTTTAACACTCTTCCAGGAGTTCAAGATTACTCCCAAAGATGACATCTAAAAAAGGAAACATCCAGGCTATCCTGGCAGACATGTATGCGAGAGAGTCACTGCCAGGTTAGGCATGCAAATACTGCAGCCAAAGCCATTGTCACAAATCAATGGAGTAAACATTGAGGCTTACAACATGGAATCCCACCAGTGAAGCCATGAAGACAGTCTTTTCCACAGAATCCTGAATTCCCAAATCAGCGAAATCACATCACGTTCCACTAAGGAGAATTGAAAAGACAGAAAATTAACAGTGTACAAGTTAAAGGGGACATAAGAGTTTTAGATGTGAAAGTTTATGGAGCTATGCTTTTATGGTTGTTCTTGTACTGATAAAGAAGTCGGTAGAACACAGCATATACGCACTATAGTGTATACAACAGATATGCGAATGTCTGCAAAATAACTGTTTAGACAATTTAGAAAATGAGATCATGTGGAAATCAGGTGGCACAGATAGATTTAAAACCCATCTGATAGCCAGTATAATCACAGGAGGAACAAAGTGACGCCAGAGGGGCAATTTTCTCCAGTCACACCATTGTTACACAGCAGGTTAAAGTAAAAAAATTCGCACAAATCTGATTAAGTAATGCAATGCAATCTGACCCCAAGAACATAAAGGAAATATGCATTGCTGTCCAGGTATGGGCTTCCAACATCCATACCCAAAGCATACTAAATGCAGACTACTTAGCTAGACTTTGCCTAGTAGCCCAGGCCCTTTTCTCACCACTTTCTCAGTGAGCTACAGCGACTCATAGTGCACTGTGAAACACGTTATTACTGTCAGACACACACTTCCAATTCCCGGAGCTTTTTTCCTGACACAGTAGTATTGTCATCACTCTGGATGTAACCACAGACCACAAGCTACCTATTGCTCCTGGTTTAGTCAAATTCCAAACACACACAATATCTTTCACCGAGTAGCAAGCTCAAGCAATCTAGATAAATGGAGATGGAAACCACAACTTATTAACCTACAGGCAAAAACAATAACTCTCTTCTCAGATAATCACGAGTAATACTACACAAAACCAGACACAAGAGCTTAACAGCCGTAGCTTCATATAACATCTAAAATACAAGGACTGATTTCAAAAACAAATCATCAGAACCAAAAATGCAATGAAAATACTGGGCACATTCCTATAAAAGTTTTAAATACAAGAAATAAAGATACACAAGTTAGCCAGAATTCTTTCATATGCAACTTTTTTTTCTCAAGCTATGTATACACACACTGCATATAAGAATTTCTCCTGTGATTGGTATTTTTCATTCGTGTGATGTTGCACAATGAAGGATGTGAAAATGACCTGGTATGAAAGCTAGCACTTTTTTCTACACTTTTATAGAATATTTATTAAATCAGCAGGTTTGATAAATCAGATCGCTTGCATGTGTTTTTTCTGTAGCTGGGGTAAACGTTTTATATCCCAATGCATTATACCACCCAGTCATACACAAGCCAACAGCAACTCTAAATACAGTCAAGTGTAGACAATGTCCAAGTACTGTGTATGCAAGTAATGTGGCACAGAAGGAGAACTGAAACACCAGCTATCACAGGGACGCCACACTAAAGCTGTTCTGAACTACTTGTCAACACCAGACAATCTACCTGGCTCAGGCTTATGTTTGTGAAGGGATCAGTCTTCCATGCCTTCTAGCATGGACTCCTGAAGCAGAATCCTGCCAGCTGGTTTAGACAGGAGGAAAATGGGTCTTCTAGAGGAACTCCCCATAGATGTATCAAATCTTGGAAGATCCCCTGATCCAATTTGCATACATGAGAGTCTGCTCTGTCCTGTTCAGCTTGTCTGCCACACAATATTGCTCTCATGGAATGATGCTTGGAGAGGGAGACTGTGCTGTGAAGCTTTACCCAAAGACAACCTAGGCTAGACTGCAAAGGGAGTACTAACTGGTTCACTCCTACTTGAAGTTGTACCACATGACTGAAACGACTTGAAGGACGTTCTGTGGACTAAAGATTATTTAGAGTCAAGTGCCTCGATCAGAGCAAGCTCTTTTATATTTATGTGCTTGCATCTGTCCTTGGTGTTCCATACACCTGCACTTTCATCCCTCCTGAAACTGCTCCACAAGTAAAGTCAGTGACTTCTGAGAGGACTGACTGCTTTGAAAATGGAGGGATAAGGGGCGACCTTAATTTAAGAATATTTGCTATAGCCACCACGTAATTTTTTCTACTGATGAACCTCAGCACTGGCATTTGTAATGACAAGGAATATTGATGCTGGGACCAAAGAGACTTCAAATACCACTGTATATTTCTCATGTGGAGTCTTTAAAGGGTTATCATGATAATCACAGATGCCATGAAACCCAAAATTCTGAGGTATTCCCTCCCAATGACTAAGGTGGAAGAAAGGCTTTTGAACTCAGGTGTCCACAGCAGATAACTCAAAAACACAATCATGTGTGAAGGAGTCAAAAAGGACTTTTGAACGTTCTCTTCGAATACCAGTTTGTGTAATACATCTCACAAAGTGAAAGATTCCTGACACTTTGAAAAAGATCTAAACAGATGAGAAAAGTCATCTAAATATGAAAAAAAGAAAATGGATACCTTGTAGTCTGCAACAATCTATAACTGGAACTAGCAACTTAGTGAACACTCCTGGTGTAGTGGACAGTCCACAGGGTAAAGCAAAAAATATAAAGTGATCCAGAAACGCAAGCCTTAAGAAATGTCTGGATGAAAAGGAACAATATGACAAACATCCTTTAAATGTAGAGTTACCAGGAAACTTGAATGAGGAACAAGAGGTAACAGATTGTGAAGCCACATCATTTTGAAGTTAGGCACCTCACGAACAGGCCTAAGAAAAACTATCCAGAACTGGTCTCCAAGCATCATCTTTCTTTGGCACTAAAAATATCCTTGAACAAAAAACTCTCCCAACATGGAAGGAGGAACTGGTTCTATCACTCCCTGGAACAGCATGTAATGAAGGACAGGTGGAAATAAAAACATTCTGGTCTTGTGGATGCAGAATAACCTCTTGGCAAAGAGAAATATCCTCTTAGAGCCATCTAGAACTTCGATTAATGATCTTCAGAACCCATTTGTTTGAAATAAACTATTGTCAAAGAGAAAAATTCGGACCTTCTGGTAGGGAAAGGGGACTGCTACGGTGTGAGGTGGTAAAGTCCCATAAATAGTCAAACTGACTAGCTGGACTGTCCTTGGTTTTAGAGGTCCATGAATTCTTTCTGGGACACCCTTACCATTGCACCAAAACTGGATAAGGGGTTTAAGAATTCCTTACAAAATTAGAAAAAGGAGGACACTAAATCATGAGAGATTCCCCCATTTAACTTAGCCCTTTCATCACACTTTTTGATCACTTCTATAGCAAAGAAACAAAAAAAAAATCTTTATCTAAAATTTTTAAATTAAATTTCATTATTCATATTCTGTTGGGAGGTTCTGAGAGCACAGCCAGGCAAACCTCCTCAAAACAGTACCAGAGGCCATAGTCCTGCAGAATCAATGGAGTCACTCATACACACACACACTGTAAACAGAGCAGTAACTAGTACAATAGAAGAAACAACATAATTTTAAGATGTTTCCTCATAAGAAGAAACTGCAAACCAAACACTCCTCATACTTTCACAATTGGTTAGCATAAACATTAGCATGTGAGCCTAGCAATTCAAAATTCTGAAAAAAATCAAAGTTGCAGAAGCATATACTATTCCCCTACCCATCAAATTTCCCAGCCTCACCAGAAAGAGCAGGATAGGAATTAATTGTTTAGCAGCAATACAAATAACTAAAGCTACAGCTGCTAGCTCAGGTTTGGAAATAGTGCACAAAATCTCAAAGACTCAGGAACTTTACACATTCTATCTGCCTTATTAGGGGCAACAAGTTGTCTATTATGAAACAATACTGCAGGACACACACACATCCTCCAAAGCTGACAGAACTGGAAGAAATGGTGCCAGTTCAGGAAATTCCTTCTATAACAGATCATAACATTTTCTGAGAGACTGAGAAACCTCAAAGTGAGGGGAGAATCAAAAGCGGAGTTCTCCTCAGAATCTAAATCAGAAAACTACTGAAATTCCAAATCTTTGAATCTCATCAGAAAAAGAGGCGTCCATCTTTTACCAGAGAAGCAAAAAATGAGGAGAATCCAAAGCTGGAATAGAACACTTAGCCAGACACAGTATACTACTACTGTCCAAGGAGATATGAGGAGCTGATGCATGTTATAAATGGCAGTGGTAGCTTCCCCCTAGATGGGCAAAACATTCTGACAAAACTGAAAAGCCTTCTCTGTTCCCTCTCCCAGAACTAACAACAGTGGCTCCCCCATGCCCACTGAGGGGACCCAAACAGCTATATAGGACACTGCTAACCCTGGCCCATAGTAGTTGCAGGTACTACACCAGAGGAATCCAGGGTAAAAGATGAGTGATCTGGGGTACAACAAATGGACATAGCAGAGTCACCCATCTGTAGTGGAGGTAAATCGCTAGCCTGCTGTGGTGAAAAAAAGCTGTTCTCATAACTTTTACATTTTGGGGGCTGGAAGGACCAATCTTGGGACAGATTGTTTTGTTGTGGGTCAAGCCAAAAATGGTTTTCGCCAGGGACAACAAGCAGAAAACCTGGTAAAAAAAATATGAACTCTGTGTCACTTTTTTTTCACATGAACACACATTAAAAGGCATTTTTAAAACATTTTCCAGCCCCGAAAAGCAAAACAAAATTTCTCCACAAAGAAAAAGAGAGAGTACAATATACAAACTCCTAAAATATTAATAATCAAAAATAATTGAATGGAAGGTCCCCCTCAATGGGAACTTGCATAGCTGCCCAGCAAAAGAACAGCACAAGCTGATCTTTGATCCTCAAAAACCTCAGAGGAGCATGCACTTAGGCAGCAATAAAGCTCTGGAGGGCTCGGCACACAAACTTATCTTTTACACAGCTCATGTCAACTGCCTGGCAGTTTGGGCACATGGAAGGTGCCCTGAAACTTTGGAAGCTGGCCAGCTGTTACATCCTTGGCAGGAAATAACCCCATATAGCTCAGGCACCTGCAGCAATGATCAATCTGTCCTTCACAAACAGGAGCCCACTGACTGCAGAGTAGACTTGAATCCATCATTATGGATGCTTGTCATACACAACCTGCACCACCAGGGCAAGGGTTGCATAGAGTATGTATACCTACACATATACACAGTTTGTACAGAAGTCCATCAACCACAGTGTTGTGGAGAGGTAGATACCCAGAGAAAATCCAAGTAAATACATGGAGAGCATGCAAACTTCACACACACAGTGACTGGAGGATTAAACACTGAACATGTGAGGCAGTACAGGTTAAAAAAAAAAAAAAACCCACTGCGCTGCCACCCTGTCAATCAAATTTGGCAATGCATGGAAACTTTCATGTACTTACAACTAAATGACTACAGTGTTATGCATAGG
>NC_056748.1:43635335-43637835 GCF_019279795.1 Protopterus annectens | reverse complement strand
CATGATCCATTTACCTCCAATTCCTTACTACTGGTCAATGTGTCAGGAGTAGATAGGGTTGGGAGGGTATCTAATATCTCCCCCTCCCCCTTCTCCCTCCATTCCTCTGAAAATTTGTGTATTGTGGGGCCTGTCTATTTAAAAGCCTTTCGGACCTCCTTAAAGGGGGGAATGCTGAATCATAATCCCCACCATAGTCGGTGTAATTCTCATCCCTATTGTCAACTACTTCCAGGTTAGGGTCCATATCAAAACTGGCTATCCTTTCCTGATATGGTTTATAATACACATTTTGATAAGCAGAACCTCGGGGTTTAGGGTAACATGTCAAGTTCTCATATTCTTTCATGTCCCTCTGTAGTTTTTTTATTTTCCTATTAATGATATCATTGCATTTCTGGTCAATGTCAATTCTAATATCATAGTACTTTCTTTTTTCCTCTTGTATTCCAAAAAATAAATCATTATGTATGTACTGGTCTATAGTTTCTATGTCTTTATGTAGGGCTTCTTGAACCCTACCATTCTCCTTAATAATCAATTTTAACACTTCCAAACCACACTTGTTAAAGACCTCACATAATTCTTTATAATATTCAGTACCATAGGAAACATTGTTTGGAAATTTAAATACACGTAGGCCCTTAGGCACAACATTCCTAGAAATACATTCACCCAAATACTCATTTTCAATTTCCAATGATCTAAACTTGAACATTAAGCTATTTAAATGCTCCAGTTTGTTTTTGTAAGTACCGTCCTTAAAGTTCCGTTGTTCATTACGTATATCTTGGGAGCTAAAGTTAAAGTTAGCTTTCGGTTTGGACCTTAACCAGTCCTTAGTGTTAACTGAACTGAAAATACCAGCATGAACAGTACCTTGTGGAGGTGCATTACCTCCGTTGTTGCTTCTTTCCGAATTTGCTTCCAAAACACCCTGGTTAACGCTCCGCAACATGTTAGGTGTATTTTCAGGATAAAAAGTTTCTCCGGGGTCGCCGACGCCACCTACATCGCCAATAAGCTCCCCTTGGTTACGATGGTTGTTCCTTGAATTGTAGCCATCATTCAGAGCATTCCCAGGGCTTCGAGATCTATTATTAGCTCCCAAAATAGAAATACTGAGAGGAGTAAGAATGTTTATTAGTTCCGTAAGCTGCCCAATGAGTTTACGGGTCTGTCCTACATCATCCGGGTTCCTTGCTTCCTTTGGAGGCGTGTCCTCCATCTCGCTGTTACAAATAACTCGCCTCACTAGATACTCCACCAGCCACAGTAACTCAAAAATACCAGGAACAACAAGCAAGCTCGAAGGACTCAGCTCCACCAAAATAATGTTTATTCCAAACCACAGATGATCGAACGGAAGATAAAGGACATAAAATAACCACCATAAACGCCTTTTCCAAAAACAGTTAGACACACAGCGTTTTCGTCAGCTTAGATTGACTTCATCAGATGACCAGATACATTTCTTGACTTCCTTTATATAGTACAATCCATTAACTTAATTGATTAATTACTTAAAGTAAAAAACCTCAAGTCATGATTTCATCTAACATTGTTTTAAGAAACTATGCGAAACATGATACATTGAACATATTCTACTTTTAAAATACATGTAATAAAAACTCCACATATTAATACTGTTTCATCATATGATATTCAGCACAAAATCCAATATAATTTAATTTCATTAATGTTAAAACTCATTGTTTAAAAACTTTAAATAGAAAAAACCTTATTTAATACTGTGTAAATATTTAAATACATAAAACATTGTTGTCAAGACTGATAAATATATGGTGATATAAAAAAATATATAACATAAGAAGGGAATTTGTGTTAAAAATCCATTTCATAGTTAGGACATCAAGTGGTGAAAGACAATATTGCACCTACTTTTATAATTTAGCTCTTAACCTTAATAGTGGCAGTATAGATATTTTATCATTTAGTCCAGGGAATTTGTCTGAATTAAGGGACAACTGCCACCAAAGCTCCCTATATTCGACCCTGTCTTCCCAAGGACCCCCCCTAACATCCTTATTAATTTGTTTGATTATAATAAATTTATATTTATATTCTGTACAAGTTGTACTGTGTTTATAAAGTGCGTTGCTTTCTTTTCTGGTAGATATGTCGTACATATGCTCATATATCCTCCTCTGGAGGGCTCTCTCTGTCTTTCCTATGTAGAAAGAATTACAGGTTTCACAAACAGCCAGATATATTATGCCCTTGGATTCTGGACCTGGAATTATATAAGGAGGGCAATGCTTTTGAAACCAAAATACATAGGAAGGACACTTTTTGTAATTCCTATTTACATTTTCAAAGTGCCCATCCAAAGCATTGTAAGAAAAATATAGTAAAGGGGCAGTTTGTTCGAGGGAGTAGAATGACTAGCCTGGACTCCGATTTTAAAACTGAGTGTGATTTAATTGAGTATATGTTCCTTGAAAGAGGTTATCCTGAGGCATTCATTAAAAGAATCAGA